>NW_008679602.1:190533-202176 GCF_000695815.1 Acanthisitta chloris | reverse complement strand
ATTGAAGAGATGCCAATGAGAGCAACCCAGCACCACCTCAGACAGGTACTCAAAACAAAACCCCCAGGCAGCAGCAATGCTGGACCGGGGACCTCTGCTGAGAAACCAGAGACTGAAAACTAACACTGACCTTTCTCCTCCCAATCACCTCAGGGCAGGCACCAAAGCAGCAAGCAAAAAAGCAGGTGATGTGTATTTCCATGTGCTTTCCAGCAGCTCAGCTTTTCCTTGACATGACCCACGCCTTCTTGGCGATGAGGGACTAGGAGCCAGCCCCATCACTGCACTATGCTGTGCTGTAGAAGCACTACCAGGCACAGGAACATAAAGCCAAGCATCTTGACACTGGAAAACATGATTTTGGCAACTCCTTAAATGACTGTGTGAATAATGTTTATGACACAGGTAGCATTTGCTACAGGTAGCATCAAAATATAGCAGGCATTTGCAACTGCCATGGGGAAATATAGTCTGATGTAATTGTTAAAGATCTGTTCACATTCCAGGCAGCAAACTACCATTTACAGGATGAAATTGTTTGCTGTTTAAACACTGCCAGTCAAAGACATTAATTGCTGTGGGTTAAATTAAACTAGATGGCACAGCAATAAGATTTGAAGCCTGGGAGAGGGGTGAGGAGGAAGGAGGAGGGAAGGAACAATCTTCTCTCATAAATAATGGGATCTGGAAAGGAATCTTTATAGGGACAGATTAATCTGCAAACAGCCAAGTTCAAATCTAGTTCACATCCTACAGATACTCCGACAGCCCTGGGGAAGGCAAACACTGCCCTCACCCCCAAAACAAGAGTTCAAGCTTGTATTAGGGTATTTATTCCAAATATCTGATCCACCTCAAGTGCCATATCAGAAGCTGACGCATTCCCAAGATGGAACAAGCCACCCAGTGTGACAGGGAGAGGAAATGCTCTCCTAACATTTTTAAATGAAGACAGTGGCAGGAGGCAGGCAAAGGGGCAAGTCCTCGTTACAAACTTTGATCCAGTTCCTCGCAAATTTCTTACACGCATATACATATACATGCAAAGACATACAAAGCAATATATTCATTTTGCATTGCAGGGAGAGAGGTCATTTTGGTCCAAATACCTGGTTCTTGTACTCACTCTGGGTGCCTTGCAATAAGCTCCCGGGAAGGCACGTTATTTATTCCTTTACAAATGTAAGACCATTGTAAATAAATAAATAGCAGCTCTGGGCACTTTTTTTTTGGAGCTGTCTTAAAAAACACTAATCGAAATGTAATGACAGGCTGGCAGCCAGTTTCACTATCCAGACTGTTGATAACCAGCTAAGCTTTCCAGCCACAAAATTAACATCACAGCCACAAACAAAACTACCCTCCTGTCATTCACCCTGTCCCAAGCATTTGAAAAAGGCCAAAAGAAAAAAATCCCCCACCCCCAAAACAAGAACTTTGTAGCATGTTTTGAAGGTCAAGAAGTTATGGCACAGTTTAGACCAAGCATGGAATGAATTTTTAGCATAAGACCAGCAGAGAATACCTGTCATTTCTGTAGTATCCACCAGCCTCATCTCCTCTAGCAGCGGTTTTATGAGACATTACCCTCAGCAACCAGTGTTGATTTGCTATAAACCCCTGTGTTAGGTACATCACAGCACCTATGGCCTTCCCAGGATGACTCATTTGGATCACTCCACAGGTACAGAGATTTCTGCTTCCAGCCAGGAAGGAGGTGGGGTGGGCCCATGAGAAGAACAACAGTTGTTATCTTCTCATCCTCAGCAGAAGGGAGAGGAAACTCCAGCTAACATTTGCTTGCCGTAATTGTAGGAGACACAACCTGCCAGAGCAGGACTCCAGGACTCCAACACCCAGGACACTCATAGACATGACCTCCATTTCTACCTCTACTGGGGAGCTCAGAGGGAGTAGTTTAAAATAAAAGCACGGATAAAAGTTGACCCTCAGTGTTAAAATAATTTTGCAGAGTTCCAAGTAATTTTGCTTTAAAAAATACCTTACAGCACCCCAAATTAATTGCAGACCTAGTCAAACAAAGACCATATTAACAAACCAGGACCTGATTCCTCAGTCTGTGCAATCAATTTTACCCTGGAGTAATTCCGTTGACTGCAGACGATCTGGCAGGCACAAATGAAGACCTGGGGCTTTAATCATTGTTTCCAATGATGTAGTGCAGACAGCACTGATAACACCAGCAATACTCCCATCTTCCTCCCTTAGGCCACCACAGAGCTCCCAGGTAAAAAATTGGCACTACCAGTTTTCAAGTGTCAGGAGAATTAAACAATTTCTGACAATACTATACCTAAAGCAGTATTTAAATTGTATGTTAAATAAATGCTGTGATTATTAGGAGCAGACTTCTTGAAGTTGAACCACCAGGTAGCTGATAGCTATCCTATTACAAACTCCAGAAGCCTCAGTAGAGATGTACTTAATAATTGTTTGGCATTAATTTGTCATGCAATAATTATCCTATTAAATCTAAATTAAACCCTCCACTCAGACACTTCATCTAAAGTGTGAACATAACAATTAAGAGAGAAGGGGAAAAGGGGGATGATTTCTGCATCATTTGCAGTGCAAGATTTTGTGCTTTTGTGACTAGCAGCAACAGCAGCAAAAGGGATTTAAGAAAGAGAAATCATTCTGTGACTGAAACACTCTCACCACAAACAAAAATCCATCTTCTTAAGTTACATATGGTGCACAGCTTAGTATAGCATCTTGTTACACTACAAACTTTCATACATTTATTTCTTTACCATAAGGAAGTTCTGTATTATACTTCCTTTATGAGGAACAAAAAGGAATTAAGAAAAAATAAATAAATGTAGATAATTGACAAAGGCTGGGATTGCTTCCATCTATCTAGCCAAATAACAGCTAAAGAAACCCAGGCTGAATTACTTTTTTTGGAAGCTCCTCCTGTTGTCAACAGCCAGAAATCAGGGTCTCCAGAGAGAGATTCATCCCACCCACCTCAGAGCTCAGACCTGACAGCTAAAATGAGAGAAGAGCAAATCCCATCCAAAAGCCAGACAGGAAGCCTGGAAAGAGAAGAACTTAAACCTAGTTCTCATGTCCTAACCTGAGATTTGAGGCACAGAGCTGTTCTTCCACATAGGATAATAGAGCTTGAAGTGCTTAAAATGTCATTAAGTAGCACTGCTGAGATGAGGACAGTGTGGGTATATAAGATAATTTTCTGGCCTTTTCCTGACCAATTTAATTTTGGAATAAAGAAGAATGTTTTTTTTAAAGCAAGACAAGATCTATTTCCACTTGCAATTGCTCAATACATTTCCATACGAGTTGCAGAGCAGCACAGTACCTGACAGCCACAGGTTTTCTGCATCAATCCAAACCATTGTTTTCACAACATTTAGATGTCTCTCCAATTTTCTTCAATAGAAGAGCATCCTCTTTAGGTAAAAGCCCTGTTTAGTACTTTTTTTGGTATGGGTTTTAGCTTACCTCTTTAGGTAAAAGCCCTGTTTAGTAGTTTTTTGGTATGGGTTTCAGCTTTTATTTTTTGTCATGTTTTCCTTAGAGCCAGCAGTTCCTTATATCCTCCAGAACCCCAAAATACCAGCTGTCATGTTGGTTTTACAGTGTGTGATATGTTCTCTCCCTTCCCAGGCTGTCTGAGCTGAGTGTGTCTCTCTCTGTGCCATTCTCCTAGGAGATAATTACCTCTTCACCTTTCTCTTCCTCTACTAACACTCTCTACTCTGCCAACTGCCTTTTCCCACAGAGATGGTATTACTCATCTCTCTAACAAAACTCTGATGATTTCTCAAATTATACTTAGCTCTCCAGTCTGACACTTGTGTCTCTGTTCTTTGCTGTATCAGTTTGTCTAATAAATGTCTTATCAAGATCCTTAGACTATTACAGCTACAAACAACACAGCCTTTTTCAACCAAAATGTTTTCCTCTAAATCACACAAAAATGTGACAGGAGGGTTCATTGTGGATTAAGCTATTCACTGCCTCTGTTTTGCTCCCATGAGCCTGTTTCCAACCCCACAAGTCAGCTTGGGTTTAAAAGGTTGGTTTAAAAACTGCAGAAAGGAGATATCAAAGGGGGTAGGAGTACATTACGAAGAAAGAGCAACACACTTTGATGGCAGGAATGAGAACAGTAAGTAATCAGTTCTCTGAAAAGTTTATTTATAAAATTTAAACACATTAAGCTGGAAAGGAAACTTGTCTATTCAGAGACATCTGCCAATAGCAGGCTGAGAAAGCCAGCATAAACAGGGGCTGTTCAGGTAATCATAAGCAAATGTAATTCAAAGCAGATTAAATCAGAGACTCTGTTTATCATGAATGGCACCCACACATGGTATATTTAGCAAAGTTTTCTTTTAAGTGATTTTAGAGCTGGTGGAAGTGTGAGACGGACAGCCCAGAAGGCTCAATTCAACCCGCAGGGATGGAAACTCAGGACAGAGCAACACTCACCACTTCACTGCAGCCCATTGGAGAGGCAGAACCTCCTACAGACATAGCCATGCTCACCCTGTGGGTCACCCCAGAAGCCAGAGATAAGCTAAAACCAGGTTGTTACACTGTCTTCAACAGTATTGTGAGAAGAATCCCTGTGCTCTGTATTGGTGAGGCCACACCTTGAGTGCAGTGCCCAGTTTTGGGCCCCTCACTTTGAAATGGACATTGAGGCTCTGGAGTGAGTCCAGCCAAGGGCAACAAAGCTCAGAAGAGGTCTGGAAAACATGTCGTATGAGAAAGGGCTGAGGAAATTTGGTTTGTTTAGCCTTGAGAAGAGGCTCAGGGGTGACCTTATCACTCTCTACAACTACTGACACTGGGTTGTAGAGAGGTGGGGACTCTCCTGCCCTGCCATGGCTGCAGGGAGAGGAATAGAGGGAATGGCCATAAACTGATACAGGGGAGATTCAGATTAGATGACATGAAAAGGTTTTCATGGTTTGGGTGGTCAGGCACTGGAATAGACTGCCCAGGGTGGTGATGGAGTCACCAGCCCTGGAAGTGCTTAAGAGGCATCTGGATCTGCTGCTGGAGGATGTGGTTTAGGGTTTAGGGGTTACAACAGACTGGCAGATTAATGGTTGGACTAATAATCTTAGTGGTCTCCTCCAACCTTGAAGATTATATGATTCTAAGAAAGTGAAACACTGGAATCTATGAAATATTCTGCCACAGGAACAGGTCATTTGTGCTCAGTCCCTATCAGGAAAGGATTTTCTGTGCTCCAAAGCATCACTTCACACAACTACAGGAACAATTAAGTAGCATTACCTCATTCTCATGACAAGAGGTCTTGGATCCATCATAACTATCCATAATATATTTCCTCATTTGGCCACGATACGGAAAAACTACATATGGATCAGCAAAGGAGACCTCAATTTTTTCTCCAAGGCAATATTAGAAATGAAGCAAAAGACAGTCATAGGGGGGTTGACAATGTAGTTCTCTGAAATATCTGTCGTAGAGATCATTACTGTTTAAGGACTGGAGATTCATTACTGCTGCTGCCTTTATGGACTGAGTGCCATTAATCCCCCTACTTGAACAAAACCATGGGGTGCATTGCTAATGGCTTCCAGGTTGCTTTTTGGATGGTGTGAAGCCTATTTGATAATTAGTTCTCTAAATTACTGCTGTTTCCATTGTGATCACTCCCCTCCCCAAATGATTTAACGTCACTGTTTCTTTGTAATAGTTTTTGGTCTCACTTCCCATTATCACCGCTGGAATCATATTGATAACATTTATTTAATCTTTTTCCACAGCTCTCCTGTACGTTTACTGTCACCATCTGCACACACATTGCATTGATCATATGAGACTTTCTAACTGCATTAGTGTGTGTGGACTTATGAATATATCAAGTACTTAAAGAAGCCTTTTTAAAATTTGTTACTGGCTGGCTGTGTCCCTGCTGGAGTCCTCTGGGGAGACCCAAGGAAGAACAATTGTTTTATCCTTCCTAACAACACTAACACTGCTGCCTACCCCTGTTCTTTCACAGGGCCCTGGAGATCTTTTATAGCATCCTACACTGGCACTGCTGTGCTGTTAAACCCTCATGAATGCAACAATGAATTAATAACACCACTATATACCATAAACAACTGCTAACATAAAGGTAGCAACAAGAGCTCTGGCAACGCCACCATCTTCCTATGCTCAGTCAGTGGATAAAACAATTGTCTGGTTTGTCTTGCCCAGGCTGCTCAAAAATATTTACAGGCTCATTTCCTTCCCCCTTTTTTTTTTTCTGGTAGGAGGCAAACCATGGCTCAAAGCCAAATCCAAAATATCCTGGGGTTTTTCACTGCCTTATAAACAGTTAGTTATAGTCATTGATACACGGTTGGCATGTAATAAAGCCTTAATGTCCAGATTGCTTGTAAAAATACATATCTATTATTTATGTATGTACCAGTTGTGCCTGAAGGCCCTCTTTGAGATGAGTTCCTCCTAATTTTAAGACCTAGACATGTTCACATTAAGCAGACACTTGGCAACTTGAACAAAAACTCAGCAGACTCCATAAAGAATCTAGAGAAACTCACTGATTTGACAGAGGTCACAGTGGAAGTGTGTGGCATACATAGAAATAAAAGCACACCTTCAGTGGCAATTAAAAGCACTAATTTTAATTCACTCACTGCTTAAATTGGCAGGAGCTTGAAAAGAAGAATAAGCTGGGAATGTAATGCTCAGCCATAGGTGGCACAATTCGGGCTAGGACCTGCTAGAAAGCTGAAGTAATAATGCAAGAAAATAATTTCTGCTCCTCTCTGCTGGTGATGTTCTCCCCTTCCAGAGTTTCCCCTCCAGAAAAACGAACTCATGAGCTCCACCTATAATCTGCAACAAAGCAAGATTTTTTTCCTATATTCCTGCTCTGTGCACCATAGAAGCAACAGAATGTTCACCAATGCCAAAGCTTCTATCTTCTCCAGGGTTGAGACTGGATGATCACTGTGCAAGAGCCTACTGTTACCAGATCTCTGCCAGCAGCAACCAGGCCCTGGGACTCACCCCATTTCTGTCCAGGATGAGGACTCTGTGTGACCCAGCCTGCTTTCAGCCTAGAGCCAGGCACAGCAACCCAAATACATATTTCTAAGAGGAATTTGGTCTTTCAGGGCAGCTTCTTGACCTGCTGAGCCTGAAATGGTTAGGAATTCCCTGAGTCAACTGGTTAAATGCTTGCATATATAGGCAGGCACAGAGGGAGTGCCTTAGTAGTCTGACCTTAGGCACTGAGATGAGCAACAAAATATTTAGAGAAGCCATTAATACTGTATTTTCTGTAAATACACATCATACAAATGGACAAAATGAGACCTAAGGAGTTCTTGTTCTAGAGAAGCCCTTGTAAAAGGTAAGCAGGAATTTTAAATGAGGGTAATACGCCTGGGGGTTTACTGATCATGCATAATGGCTTAAATCACATTAATGTGGTGTTGGTACACGCACATCATTTCCACTTGCTCCTATTTGACTTGAGCATTATACACAGCAGTCTTACATAAGGAAGACACATTCACAGACATTCTGCTGATGCCAGGGGCAAGGGGAAAGGACTCAGGGTAAATTAGTGCAGCATGTTCAGGGTTGAAATGCATTGAGATCCTGTGACTTTCAGGCTGTGCAGTAACAAGTGTGTAGTAACAGGCAGGTAAATGACTTACATCAGTGCTTCTGAATTCACAACTCTATGAGGTTTTCCTGTGTGAAGGCTTGTTTAAAATTCCTGAGGCTCTAATAAGCCTAAGAGATGTCTCCTTCCTCCAAGCACCACCACTCCTAGAGTGACTAACAGAAATGTTCAAGCAGGAATCCCTGGGTTATCAGGGTGTGGGAGCTGCTGGAACAAGGATTTAGAGGGAGTCATAGGGATCATAGAATCACTTCATAGAATCATTAAGGTTAGAAAAGACCTCTAAGATCATAGAGTCCAATTGTTAACACTTCCAGGTCCACCACAAGCACCACATCTACACTTTTTTTTGACAATTCCAGGGATGGTGACTCCACCACTTCTCTGAGTGGCCTGTTCCAATGCTTAAGCACCCTTTCAGTGAAGAAATTTTATCTCATATCAAACCTGAACCTCCCCTGATGCACCTTGAGGTCATTTCCTCTTGTCCTGTCACTTGCTATCTGTGAGAAGACACCAAACCCCACCTCACTACAGTCTCCTTTTGGGTAGCTGTAGAAAGCAATAAGCTACTGTGAGTAGAGAGAATACAAAGTTGTGAAGGACAGGGAAAATATGTTGCTGACCTTGCATGTGAAGCATTCCTACACAAGACACTAAATAGGGACCATTGCTACATTAGTAAGACACTCATATCAACAGTAGACCCCAGCACATCATTGGGTTAAAGCCTAGGCAATGAAGGTGAGAGAGTACCAGAATATTTACTTTCTCATATAACAATCCCAGCTTTGCATGCCGAGTGTTGGTCTAGTGCTTTTCAGAATGAAATTGCTAATAATTTCTGTATATTAAAATACAAGATTATGGGAAGCACAAGTGCTAGTAAGGTGCGTAGACCTGGATTTGACACGAAGTGGTCTCATCAGGAGGAGCTTGCTTCATACCAAGACAATGTTCCCAGTCTGCAATCACCCTTTTCATACTGTTTCTCTGTGACCCTGTTTCTTGGGCTGTGAGTGTAAGAATTTTACTGCATCTTCCCACCCCTACCTTGTTGAAAAGTGTTGGCTACTGTTGTTTGTTTCTCTTGAACATCCCATGGAGATTACAAGTCTGTTTACTGCAGTAGTTCTGAACCGACAGCTGATAAAGTTTCCATTACTGATCCTTAATGAATGGATGTAGCTGGGGAAACAGAGGATTTACCTTTGCTTCACTTAGTGTTCGCTGTTTCCAATCATAGAACTGTTTCCCTTTCCCTTCTCCAGCTTTCCTATTTCCTCTCTTTCATTTCTCCCATAAACTGGAGGGTCAACTCTAGGTCAGGCATAGATGAAGACAATGCCAACAGATGTGACCTTGATAACCTGAGTTTTGCAGATGTTTTCTGGATAAATTGCATTAAAACACTTTAATTTACCACCTCCCAAGCATATCCATCCTCACTATCAGACACTTGCATCGTGTGGCTGCTTCCCCAATTCACCAGCATCACTCAAGGCATGCTGGCCATGCTTCCTTTTGCCTATCCAATTAGAGCAAAAGCCAGGAACAGGCACTGGAATGCTGGGGGAAATAAGGTTTTATGCTCATTTCAGAAGATGCTTAAATGACAGATAACAGATAATTTTCTCAGCACTTCCACTTGTAAGTACTACAAGAAACCATAGGGAGACAGTGTCAGCAACATTCACTTTTCTAGCCCCTATTAGCCTCTGCTGCAAAAATCTTCCAAGTGAAACTTTCTGTGGCCCTCAGCAGTCACCATCCATCCTCTGCAACAAGACTCTGTAATTTCTGCCTGTGTTTTTATTCTCCTCTCTCTGCCAACGTACAGATTGCAGTGCATTAACACCTCAGGGCTGTGCATTTAAAAATGTGTCAGTAGGGCTGAATGGTGACAACCTAAGATGAAAAGCAACAATTCTGCAGATATTTGTGGAAAAGCAGTGAGGCACCCCAAACAAAAGTAAGGAAATAGCAAGTAAGCTTAAACTGCTCTTCAGCTGCAAAATATGACTTTGTGGATTCAAAAGACCAAAATTTGGCTGTCCTTCCATATCCCTAGAAGAGTTGTCATATGTCAGCCAGCTATTCCTGACATCAGCACAGGTTAAAGAGATGGCAAATCCAGCATTCCTTGACTAGCTTATTCCTAAAACCATTTTCTCATAGTATTAGGTATAAACTTCAAGCAACATGTTTCTGTGAATAATCAAAGAGAAATGAGAAACTATGGATTGAGGCACAATTCAATAGGAATAAAGGTGATAGCATATGCTTAGAAGACATTTACATGATTGCTGTAGAAAACACATTTTTTAAAGTTCCCTGTATTACATTTTAGCTGACACAACATACAGGAAAAATCCTTAGGAAAGTCTTGTTCTTACACTGGTTCTGCCTTGCCCAAAACTAAGCAGCAGTGTTGAAATCTTGTAAGGAAACTCATTCCCTTGAGGTTGTTAATCAGCATGTTAGACAAAAATTTGGGGAAGCTTCCAACTAAGACTTCAAATTTTTATCTGAAGCAAACCAGACTGCCAAATTGCATTCTGGTTTTGTAAGACAATCATTAATAATAATAGCAAAATGAGAATTGTAAAGATTACTTTTTCATGTGTTTTATTAACATGAAGGCAGAATCATGCTGATCAGATCAGCACAGTTGCATCAGAGATGAATTTGGTCCATTATTCAATTAATCCTTCAATGCACTCCTGTGGTCAAGGTAATACATTATTATTATCTCACTTCTGTTATTCCCATTACAGACATTAGTTCCAAGAATGTGAACCATTTATTGTCGAGGATCCTGATCCTGTAACAGGATGTGCTGGCAGAGACCCCAATGCCCACACTGAATTCCACTACCCTGAATGAAACTCATCATCTTTCATTAGGACAATTGTTGCAAAGTGCCCTTCCCTCCTATTGTGCCCACCCAGTTGAATAAGTGCTTGTATTGTTTAATTTAAGCTGGCAATAATTAAACAAAGAACCTGTTTGCATTTACTGTAACTGGGACATATTTAATTGACCACCCTGCTTTTGGAACATCTCCTTGTCCACACAAACAAGGATGAGGAAAACAAGCAATACTGAGTGTCAAAACAGAAGTGCTCTCAGTGATCCAACACAAGAGCTGTATAACCAGCACACTCCACTTCCCTGCTCACCAGTCAATACACTGACTACTTTTAAGGTGGTGGTAGTAACCTTTTTCGTCCTTAAGTAACTGATGAAACAATTCTCCTTTTAGACGTTTGATCCACCTGCATTGGTGTTTTATTTTGCATCAGGGCTATCCTTTTAAAGAGCATAGAATCATGGAATGGTTTGGGTTGGAAAGGACTTTTGAATGTCATCTAGACCAAACCCCCTGCAGTGAGTAGGGTCATCTTCAACTAGATCAGGTTGCTCAGGGTCACATCCAACCTGACCTTGAAACTGCAGATTGTTCCCATTTAGTGTATTTTGACTCACATTTTGGAGTGATCCTAGCTGGATTTCTTTGGGATGAGTTAACCAGATTCCTTTTGGATGACACTTGAATATATACACCAGGAACATTTAAATGCTTTGACTGCTAACAAGTATTCTGTCTCTAAGGCCAGACTAGAGCCACCTAAGGGAAACACATTGAAATATATAGTGTGAACAGAGAAACCTCAGCAACAGCTCTTTTGTTCTATGGTTCATACTATTTACTAATGCAGAACAATCCACAGACTTACCCCTTGACCCTCAGCTAACTCCAGTGAAAACAACATTGCACGAACTAGTCAAGCTGATTTCAACACTGTTACAGAGCTGTTAGCACAGACACCTGCCCATTGTGAGCCTGAGCAATATTCTAGTTCTTTTAAGATTGGTCTCCAAACAGCTATTAGGTAGCCCAGGAACCTTAGCTGCAAACACAAAAATTCAGTAAGAAATAATTCTGCTCGCTAGTTAAACTGCAA
>NW_008679602.1:172490-190509 GCF_000695815.1 Acanthisitta chloris | reverse complement strand
GAATGCCATATATTTTATTCATTAGCATTGCTAACGTGGAAAATGTTTCTTTCCCTGTGATGAATCTTACTCATTATACTTTGAATATAGGAGAACACATTCAGAATGTTGTGTCAAACATACAAGTACATACTATATATTTAAAGTTACACGGAAAACGGCCAATTTTGAAATATTTTTAAAAAGAAGGTTTTTCTATTGCCACATATATTGTACACAGATGTTCAATACATTTTCTGAAGTATAATGTATATCAAATATATAGGAAACCTTCCCCTGCCTTTCTATGCTTCACCTTCTTATACTAGTCAGATTTATGTCCTTAGTAAAAGACCCAAGGGCAATAGATCCATGGTGTGATCCCTGGTGTTCCTTGTGCTCCAGACTGAGCGATGCTCCCTAACATTTGGAGACCTATCAAGTATTGCAACTGGTAGAAAATTGCCTCAGATAGAGCTATAATTTCTTTTTATTACAATTCTTGCTGGAAACTGGCCCTTTTAGCAGAATGAAAAACAAAATAATGAGCCTGTCTTTTTAATCCCCGAGAGGACCAGTTAATTTACGTTCACTCACTGTTTAGTTTTCATGGGTCCTAAAATTTGCACAGGGCCTCAGGGTCTGCTCTGTTCCATGATTAAGTGAAGCAAAAAGCCAGAAATGCTGTTCTACAGCTTCTCACTTACAATCTGCTTACAAACAGTAGATCACTCCGTGGTCTACAAGAATAAATACATTTCCTCCTGCCATTTACTAACTCAGACAAATGTTTCCTTATTTACTACCACAGTACAGACCATGGAGAGATCAGGTTCTGCAGTGAGAAGGTCATCTGGATGGAATTGGGATGCCCAGTGTCATTCCTAGCTCTGGCACTAAAACTCCATATGAATTTGAAGTCACTGTCTTAATCCTTTCCATTGTGGATTCCCTTCCTCCCCACACTGAAGACTGAGCTTTCTCAAAGTGGATTGCCCCACTGACTACTTCAAAACAAGCTATTCCACTAAATGAATACACTTCACAGCCCCTGGAGGAAGTGACAGTTCAATTGAAAAGGCAAGTGTTTATATGATATGATTTCTGTATTTTTTCCCCTCTCTACACCTACACACACTTGTATGTATGTGTAAATATATACACTCATAGAAGACAGGTGAACCTAAGTTTTCACTTGCAAAATAGCTACAATGAAGGGAAGTATGAGGTATGAGCATGCACATCACCTCTTAACTTAATCCTGTTAAGGTTTTCTTTGTAGATAAACAATAGAAAGGTTCATTGACAAAACCTTTTAATGGCCAAAAGATCCCTTACTTTGCTGATGTACATGACAGAAGCCCATATAGGAACATGGAAATTCCAAAATCATTTGGCTGAAGCATGACACGAAGCCACCAGCTATAAGGCACAAATACAGAATTTGTTCAGACTGCTAGAGCAGCACAGCCACAGAGGAACTGTGAGAACACAACACAAGTGTGAAAAAAAAGCAAAAAAGGCAAAAGAAAAGAAAAACACACTAAAGAATGCTCAACAGTAAACTAAGAAAAAAGCTTTTTCCTTGCTCTTGTAAGAAATAATGCCAGCTGAAATGAAGATCAACTTTCCCATTTACACTTTCCATGGCTTTTTTTTCCCCACCAACAAACAAGAGAATGGAAACATGGAAGATTACATGCTTTCTTGTTCAAAGTAACTGAATGTTTCCCATGGAGCTGTGCCATGCCACCACATTAACGGATTTGCACTTCACAGTTGCTTCTGCAGATAACAACAACCTTTGCCTTTGAATATATCAGAATCCAAGCAGACAAAATAACTTCTTTACTAGAAAGGAGCACTTCGTCAAGCAACTAAAAAAAAAAAAAAAATAAAAAATCAAGGGAGGTTTTGGTTGAAGGAACATAGAAATCCAAACATCTAAGTGACAGCTGGAAATCTGTTTCTAGAATTTACAAACACTGATAAGATACTGAAACATAGGAATTGTTTCAGCTTATACAAATAAGTGTTTATTTGTAGAAGAAAGTAGAGTTGTCAGAGAACAAAAAACTTCCTACTTTAAGAGGCAGATGGTTGACATCAGGCATAGCCTTTCCCAAGCAGAGGTGGCATGAGAAACAGACACCTCTATTTCTTCCTTAGTCATATTCAATTTCTTCAAGCTATGACTATTAAAATGAAGGCTGAGCCATCAAAGTGTCATTGAGCTGAGGAGAAGAATGAGCTAAAGCTAAAGCAAACAACTCATTATGATCAAAAACAAGGGAATTTATTTTAAGAAGAAAACGAATATATTTCATATTAACCTTGTGCCAAAATCTGACTGCAGCAAAAGAATTTCTAATTTGTCTGGTTTAGTTGTCACTGAATAAAGATCTTCATGTTTGATCCTTACCTTATAAAATTCTTTAGTGAAAGGACAAAAGACTAGATTCTGATCTTGCTTATGGCTGTGTAAATCTCTGGTAAGTCCACCACAATCACAGTGCTGTGAATATTTACTGTTCATTGCAAACATTTTGAGAATTGTAGTGGGATGAACTTTATAGAGTGCAAGATATTTTCAATATTGGAAGCATAGGCTTTGTAGTTGAAAATGCCATCCACAGGGCTTAAATTTACAACTCTGAGCAACACTTCTCGGTGTAACACAAATCCAAATCATAGAAACATAGAATATTCCGAATTGGAAGAGACACGCAAGGATCATCCAAGTTCAAATCCTTCAAAGCTCATAAGACTCAAAGGGCATCACTTAACCCTCCTGTTTCTTCCATGGGAGTTGGAAGGATTCAAGACAGACACCTCAAAGCAGTGTTGAATGGCACTGCATGAAAAGGTGCTTGGTCAATTCTGATTAGGTCCTAGCAGGAACCTGAGAGGTGGTTTATTTGAGAGAATATAAGGCAATATTTTGCTGGCATTAATCCACTGAGAATCTTGTCATCTCTGGTTCTTTCATTTCCTAAACATGACATGCATATTTCAAATTACACATTTTTACTTAATAATTATTTAATAAGATAGGGATGGAGTAAGCAAATAATGGCTCAAGAAGGAGCATTAAATTTCCAAGAGTGTCCTGAGAGATGTTTCATTGAGGGGAGCCATAGCAATTACCTGCAAATTCAGTGTCAGACACATCTCACTAATTCGGGATTCAGGAAGACAACGTGCATTAGCACTAGGAAGGTTGTAGATAGTGATAATCAGATAATGAACATCACAGTGGTGAACCTACAGACAGAAATTACACAGCTGCTCTGCTTGTCTGAGATTTGAAATGCAAATTATTTTGCAGATTTACTCAATGAACTCTTGATTCTTTTTAAGGCTTTGCCTTAATATTGTTGGGATGATTCCTCATTTACATCTTGAACTTTGACAGATGTTTGAATTTGCCTTGGTGATAAGGATTTTGGCTGGTAGATGTTGAATGCAATATGCTTTCAGGTTGTAGGGAATTTAAGGATAAAGAGCAGAGAAGCAAAGTTCAGCTGTCAATGGTGTTATGCAAGTGCTACTTGATGAGCCTTCATTCAGCAGTATATTTTTAAACAGCTGGATCTGACTACATATTAATACTGTTTATATCAGGCCCTCTTGGGAGAGTCACATGCTTAAAGATAACTTACAGGGCTGGTTAAGAAAGAAGTAACAGAATGAAAAGCAAAATAATGTGCTGACATCCATGGATTAGACAAGCCTGCTGGTTGACAATGTCAGGACAGGTATAGGGCATAGTAAAATGACACTAATTTGGGCTTTGTGGTAAGTAATGCTTAAGACTCAATGACATGAATTGAAAATGAGGATAGCCAAGCCTTGGAATAAGGAGATGTGGACCTCCTAGTCGCTTCCATGAGGGAAGTCTTTTGATTCACTCTACACAGAAGGATGACATTGAGTGGGAGACAAACCTGACTGCTAACTCCCATGCTGCTTTTCATATTGCTGCACAGAAGCAAAACCAGTGACAGATCCAGGCAGGTGTCCCTGATGACTGAGAGATTTTCTGCAGAGCATTAAGTCTTCTTCATAAATACAAGAACAGGCTGTACCTCTCTGTGCTGAGTAGTACCATACTCTTGGTGTACTCTTTGAAATTATTGGTGGTATGAATCAAAGTGGCAAGACCTGCCTCTTATCTCTGCTCACTTAAATTGAGTACTTTGTATGTGTATCTCTAATGTAGTTGGGTACTATATTCAGCAACAGTGATAGAGAATCCTCAAGTACAAACATGCACCAAGTGATATTTCTGATTTAAAGGTTAACGCTGATTCAAATTGCTTTTATCCTTCCCTCCTGCTGGGTAGGAAAACGTTCTTTAGATTTACAGTTCCAGAATGTTCTCTTTCAGGATCTCACTACTCTGCCCTCAAGATTTCCTCATTCTCTCCCTCCAAAATTGCAAGAATAAATTACAAATGTGATTATTCACAAACTTTAATGTCTTTGATTGCAAAATACTAATAATCTTGATCCTGAATCTTATCATTAGACCTTGGTCAAACAGCAATTACCCTTTTTCTGACAGCTGTTGTCCTGACTTCCTACCAATGCTAAATCGTGAGTCCTTCATCATTTTCTAATATATTAAATTATTTGCTTTTGCCGAAAACTGTTTTGATATTTATTATACTCTGTTCATCATATTCCCTCTGAATTGTGCTGGGAAAACTTAAATGCTTTGAGAGAGATTAGATAGATGGGTAGATAACTGTGAAATTTTACAGTTAATATTTGCAAAGTGCCTAGAGATTTCAGAATAAAGGAGGCATGAGAAATGCAGAGATTTCTTGTTATGTTTCAATGCATGAATGCAAAAAGAGGAAGAGAGGGCGGGAAGAATCAAGTCAAATAGTATAGTAGGTCTCAAAAAGTCGATTGCTTTAATCCGTGACTTCCCTGTTCTCTACCATCTCAATTGGCACTTGCAGAACTAGACTTCATTTGTTTCCTCTGAGATTTCCGTTTAAAAAGGATCTGAATGGAGATAGGGATTTCTATAGAGCACAGGTAATTAGTGCTTGGAGGACTCTGATTATCTCTTTATACCACTCCTCACCATTTGACACAAATCCACATAATAAGCCTTCCCTTGAACAATCCTGGTCTGAGACGGTGTCTCCTAGGAGGCTGATTCACAGTGTGAGGAGAAGAGCTTCAGCTTTCCATCATCTACAGACACAGGTCCTTTTTCTTCACCTCTCTTTAATGGTTGTTGGAGAGCAAAAGAATGATATAGCACATTTAAAGGGAAAATCCCTGCCCCTACTTTTTCTTACCCATAGAACTGTGGGACAACCAGCTGCCTATTTTGATTCCTGTTGTAATTTCCTTTCTATGCTTTCCCTATTTTAATTAAAGTGCGATCAACAATCCACAATAAAACAGGCTCAGGAATGCTACACTGAATATATATCTGCATTATAGTTTAATAAAAATTTAAAAGTTCGGGTATTGAATAAAATTAAACAATTTTCCCTAAACAGAGTGGGAATTAAAATAAACCCCAACAGCAACAACAAAACCAGGAGAGATCACGATCAATTAATGATGAATATTGCATTGCTTTGTTTGCTGTATATCATTTTCATGCCCAAAGAGATAATTTGGAAGAAGGGGAGAACTATTATGGGTGTTTAGGGAAATACCAACAAAGCCCAAAAAGCTAAACTATAAGAAATAATAGCAGGCAACAACAAAAGACCTTGAGCAACACGACACTAATTAGAGAAGTCGACCATGCGTTTTGTTATCACTCCATTACAATGAATGGAAATGAGGCCAGGGGTTGAGCATCTCTGCTCAGGAACACCTTGGGAACAGGAGCAAAGAAAAAAAACCTGATCTGCCCTTGTATCAGTTATTTAAGCTCAAAGAACTTTAAATGATACAGAGCTGATTTAAAACAAAAAGACATAAAAATTAATCATCAGTAAAGATCGGAGTTCAGAAAACATTAAAAAAGGGACTGAGTAAATAAAATTGCCACATACTTTTCTTTCAGAAGAGTCAATGGGGCAAGCAAGCTAACAAAGGAACTCATGACAGGGAGAAATTACCATTACACTTCACAGACACTTGTTTAGAAACAATTTTCTGTTACCAATAGCTATAAATGGTGCAAGCTTCAATACTTTTATTTGTACTTAAATGAGAGGCCACTTGTCAAATATTTGCACAGAATAAACCTCAGCTCAAAGAATTTGAATGTATGCTTTGCTTTAAATATGGTAGTAATCCCACCTCTAGTCAGCTGAATCCTGAAAGTCATGCTGTGCTGAACCACATCTGTCTCTCGAGATTCCACAATAAAAATTATTGCTTTGCATTTAGCAGTGAACAAAGTGATTCCCATGTATAGTTTGTTTGCAAAACACTTTGTCAACCAAATGGATCTTAAGCAACTGCATATTCTTACAAAGCAAAAACACAAACAGAAAAAAAACCACCCCACCCTCTTTCTAAACGTGAATGACAGTAGAAAAAAGTGACAAACTGAGCCAGCTTGACTGCAGATTCCTCTGGGAAAGACAAGCTTGTCTGTAACTGCATTAAAGGCAGCAGCCAGCCAGCCCAGCCTGCTGCTGGGATGATGCTGCTAATAACCAGCTTGAAGGTGTTAAAGCAGATGACATGGTGCTGTTTCAAGACTCAGGCCCCATAACAAGTAACTGAGGACAGGATGAGGAAAATGCCTATTGCTTTTCTTTCTAGCCATTTTGCAGACTGATTGCGCCACTCCTGCCTAAGCTTGTGATAGAGGCAGTGTTTTCTTTTTATAGACAAAGACCCACTGTTTAATGCTTCTGAATGCTATGACAATTAGAAGGGTGAAAAGCAACCTCGAAGTGACAGTAAATGCCTTCTCTCTCTGTTTTAATAACCAGTGTGTGTATCTGTAATGCACTGTTCAGCATGACTCTCCAAGGCTGCTTCCACAGACAACTGGGAAAGTTAACCCATTGTCAAAGCAATAGCAGGTTTTGCTCTTTGTTTGAGAAGTTTAGGGTTCCTTGTGTCTACATTTTATGATGAAATAGTAGTATCAACTGTTGACACAGACTGACATGGCCTAGATGCAAAGAATTAAATGTATTCCCCTATCCAACCAACACTGTTTTTGTTTCCCTTGCTTTCCCTTCCTTAAGCTTGGCTTAAGTGATCAAAACACAGTGGAGAAACATTTCCTGCACAGCCAGCAGAGGTAGTTTCACATTTCTACTTAAACGTGATGTTTTCAGGACACAATGAAAACAGAAGACAGATGTTTGATAACTATCTAGTCTGGATGGGAAAATGGTGATATATAAGGAAGGAAAGCAGAATCTTTTCATTCCTCTTGAGTGAAAAGCACATTGGTTTTGCATTTGCAGTTGAAATCTAGATTGCACCTCGTAAAGGTATGCCAGAGAGCGCGAGTTTGCAATGGATTCTGTCCTGGTTTTGGAAGCATTTTGATACAGATACTCATCTCAGTCTAGCAAATTGACAGAATCTCTTTAGTAGATAAACTGCCGCTCCCTTGCAGGTCACTAGATGGTGATGGGGAATATTAAAAAAATTCTTAATGCAGACAGTGAAGCTGCAGACCTTGCTGTAGTTAATGAGTGAAGGAGCACTTGCTGCTCCCCATCATTCCTTTCAATTCTGCTCACGTCATGTAATCTCAGACAGCACAAATTGCCATCAGTGTGAGATACCAGAAATGCCTCAAAAACCACCGTAGAGTTCAGTACAAGAGGTGGAGACTGAACAGCATCTCTAGGCTATCCTCCTGGGGTATAGCTTTAATTAACAAGATTCTATATAAAGAATTTGTTGAGTTGGTTGTTTGAAAGAAAAAAGTCCATCTGGGCTCCTAGAAACAGGACCCATTTTATGTGATATTCCTTTTTATACAGCTTGGACACAGCAGAAACAAATGTCCAGAAGGGAAAAACCTACCTAAGATGAAAAGGAGCTGGCTGCTCTCTGCTGATCCTTTGGCACTAGGCCTACCAGAATTTGAGAAGAAAAGCTGAGAAATAGAGATTCAGCACTGATAAGATGTATGCACTACCTCTGAAGCACTTGCACCCCACAGCCCACAAGAAAAATCACTCATAGGCAAAGCCTTTAGACTGGGAGGGACACAGGGAATGGGAAGCTGAGCTAGTGACACTTTTGAGTCTCTCTTTTTAAAAGAACTCCAGAAACAAACACAGAGAAAATATTAGCTGATATCATTTGTTACATTCTTCATGGATGGGGAATAGAACAACTCAGAAGAAAAGAGGACAACTCTTCTGTGTCTCAGACATCTACCTAGAATTGGCAGCAGGAACTCCCAGAACTACCCACTCTTATCTATTCCCAGTGACTTGGAGTCAAAAAAACCCTTCTGTCCTCAGGAAGTTTCTCTTCTCCAATTTTTTCCTGTGCCTGTTCATGTTAAAACACCACAAATAAGAAAATTTTAAAGTACTGACAAAATGGAAAATATACCAAGAAGAGCAAGAAGAAATGAATTATGAGTGCTAGAGGGACTCACTTGCAAGGAAAGATTAGAAGAACTAAATATGTCTAGCTTGGAAGAGATGACTAAGCGGGGGGGGGGAAGTGATAAATGTCTACAAATATTTGAAGGGCATATACACTGAGGAGGTAAGAGAGATTCTGCAGTGTGAGCCATACCAGGTGGTGGGATTAGGAGCAAAGGGATAGAATAAGAAAAAAAAAACTAAGAAAAAAACCCCAAGAAAACAAAACAAAATATCCTCACAAAGCAGAAATTCAACTGAAGGCTACATGAACCAAAGTCCTCATGAAAATTATATATATCCACATCCCCCACACTGGGAATGTGGAGATTTTCTCAGAGGTAGAAAACTCGGTATATGAGACATATGGGAGGGCTGCAGGAGTGCTTTGTTGCTTGCAGAACTAAAGGAAAGAGCTGTGCCTTGATGCTGGGAGATCAACAGGAGCCTCAGTGGACAACAGGTGTCCCACCAACACTGTCAATTAGAGAGCTTCAGGCAGGAAGTGAAGGTAGTTGTTGTATCCAATTGAAATCACAAGAGGAAGGTTTGTTTGGAATAATTTAATGACCCTGAACTTGGTAAAGCTACAGAACTTTATCTAAGCAGATATAGTCCAGCCAGATGGTCCCTGGGAAGCTTTGGGTCTGTTAAGCATTCAAAAAGATGATGGTGGAAAACCTGAAAGATCAAGAGGGAAGACAAAAGCATCATAATCTTCCATCTTAACCAAGTTTAACTTTACCAGGTCAAAAAGAGACAGGGAAAAATGTAATTCATTTCCCAACTTATTTTCTGATGCAAAGCACACCAGTGATCCCTTCAGCACCTCAAAAAGTCAGGAACTAAGTGTGGCAAATTCCTCATTTGGGAAAACAAAACTCCCACTTGCCTTCCACTTTCAGCCATGGAGAACCTTTGACACCACCACAGCATTCCCCCAGTCCATCATTTCAAGCCCTCTCCTGGTCCACATCAGTATACCCATCTGTGAACAAGCAGTAAAACAAGGCAATTGAGAAATCACCACCAAGGGCACATTGGTTGTATTCTAGACCCAGTTCAGCTGCCAGGACATGGAGCTCAATAGCTTTAGAGCAATCCTGCCAATACAGGAGGGGCAGATCTCTGTTTTTGTCTTCCTGTAACGGTCACTCAGGCCCCTGTACACAGCACTCAGCTGTTTTGCCTGAGAATGGGGCAGGATAATGCAAGAAAATGAGTTGAGTCCTTCCGTAAGACATGTTTGTCCAGTGTTAAACCTCTCCTTTGGGCAATCTTCTATAAACCAGGCAAAAGGAATTCCCACAAGTCTGGATGTGGGAAGCACATCAAGATTCTTCTCTTTACACTGGATTTGATTCAAAGTTTGACAGGAAGTCACAGCCTCAGCTTGTGTATTCCCAGTACTCCATGTCCCTAGCAAAGGTCTGCAGGGATGAAATCCATGCCTGTGACAGGGATCTCTCTGTAAACAGGGTGATGCTCACCTGCTGGCCTGTGACAGGGATCTCTCTGTAAACAGCTCAGCTCACCTGCTGAGCAAGCAGAACTAGTTCTAGTAACATTGTGCTTTTGTAGCAGGAAGAAAAAAAAAAGGTATTTGACCAAGGTGAGATTTCAAGCTGATGATTGTGTATTTCTCTAAAAACAGAGAGAGGGGAGAAAATGGGGCAGCCAGAGCTCACAAAAGTTTGTGGTGGATCAACTCAACTAGACAATAGTACTGCGAGGGAAAAGACACACTTCTCTCTGGCCCTACAGAAAACTAACACATTGCTAGGCATGGCCCTTCACACTTGAAACACCAGAATTAAATGTCTCATTAGAGGAACAACCCCTGTTTCAGCTGGGTAAAGCAAAACATAAGGGAGAACTTCATCTTTGATAGGTAGAAGTGGTACATGCAGAGGGAAAGATTTCCAGGATTTCCAGTATTTTATGCAAACCCAAAGCCAGCCATTGATTCCAGTAATCTCTAAGTACATGATGCTCTTTATAACACAATTCCCACCAGAAATTACACTGGAGAGCCATCGCAAGGTCTTTCCACCCCAACAGAGTTGACTGTCCAACAAATACATGCTTATCTACAAGAACCAAATCCCAGTGCTCTTTGTTTAGAAGCCAACCCTAGGATGGAACAGCTACGATGACCATTCCACATGGAAACATGCATGAGGTGTCCCAAGCTGAACACAGGGAAATAAGTGATAACAGACATGCTCTTCTCTCTGCTCTTCCTAAACACATGATCCTCCTGCTAACAGAAAGCACGAGAGATCTCAGTGGAGCTATTATACAGCTCCTGCTCTCCTTATGCTAGATGAAACATAATGACATACCTTGATCTGGGTAAGACAGTGCTGAGTCCACTGTAGAAGCAGGCTGGTTTGCAGCTTGGGAAGTCTTTTCATCAGAAAAAGCAACAGCTACCATTCAAGACTCAGCTGAGCCACATTCAGGCAAAGTCCTGGGACTTGTGCAATGAAGATGCAATGGAAGAGCCAGGTTCATCTTCACAGAGCAACACAGATTCCAGTGTCCCAGCATGGCTGTGGGGAGCATAGTTGTTTACCTTCAGCATCCTGGCTAAAATTCAGCATGGAGAAATGCATTTCCTTTCTCTACCCAGTCTTCACTCATCAGCTCCAGCCAGAGCAGTCCCCCCACACCCTGGTGCAGTCACTGCAGAGCAGGTGCAGTGTGTCACCCAGGAGCACACTGCACTTCAACAACAGGTGAGAAACTGCTCCTCAGTCTGCCTGACCCAAAGGCTCATGGAACCTACTGTGTAAACATAAGGCACTATTATCTCCACTCTCCACATGGAATCACTTTATGGAATTTATTATTATTATTTGGAGCTCAAATTGAAACCCTCTGGCCATATACAAACACTAAGCCTGCTTAGGGAATGCAGGAAGCAGCTAAAGTAGTGAAGAGGCAAAGATTTATGACAGTCAGAAAAGAAATTTTCTTTTCTAGCAACAAGCTTCACATTCCTAATCTATTTCTGCAGTTTTTGCTACTCTTTACCAAACTTCTGACAGGTCCTAGAGACTGACACTCACCATGCTGCAAGTTGTTCCTCTAAATTCTACTTTATCATTGTTTATAACCACCTGCCTAGATTCCCTGGGTGGTATTTTTCAATCTTGCTCATACACCTTAAGAGTATCCATATTACCTATGCCACAACCTCCATCTTCACCACCTTCTCCCTTCCCTCTAACATCATCTCAGCTGTATTTAACTGAGCTTCCCTTAACTGCTCCTGAGAGGTCCCACCCTTTCTGATTCCCATTCAAATCATCAAATTAGTGAGAAAGACTGACAGTGGCTTTCACCTGTCCTCTAAACAGGATTGCACCCTCAACCTCTCCCTTAGCTTCAGTAAAACTTACTTCTTTAAGAGTCTTATGAATATATTTCTTTCCCCCAAAAAATGATATTAGGTAAGGACTTAAAGGGAGACCTGTGAAACAAGAAAAATAGCAGTGACAATGAGTCGTCCCTCCAAAATTGTCTTTCTGAAAGCTCCAAATGACTTTATAACAGCGTGAAAGTGCTTCCTGATTATTGCCAAGCTGAGACTCAGGAAATCCCTAAGAGTGGACAGGAGAGGGGTAAGGAATATATAAAAACCTGCAGGAAGAAGGGATGTGGTAGAAATGCTGTGGTCCCCAACACTCTCCCTGTGATCCTAGAGCTGCCCCAATAGCAGAGTTTCAAGGAGAAATCAGGGCTCCATTTTTCCCCCCAGATTAAAACCTTCCAGCTATTCCCTATGAAGGGGCAATCTATTGGTCTCTAGGTCCCTGTGGACCCCACTCATGTGCTTCATCAAGATTTTGTAGTATAAGTTTCAACCAGGACTTATCAATTTCCCACCAAACAGCAAGACACACCTTCCTACTTTCCAGTGTCTTGTCCCTTCAAATCTTCCTCTCATAACATAAGTGGGGCTGACCCTCAACTCCCAGACCCAGACTCCCTGGGAGAGCATGTGGGCAAGACCTGGGCAGATGCCACCAGTACTGGTCACAGCCATCTCCAGAGCCAGCAGTGCTTGCTGCAGGAAGGAGCACAGCTAACGCGAACATCACGCTGTGTTCCCATGGCAACCAAAGTGTCACGTTCATCATCATCTCATTTCTGGAAGAAAAAGATATAGGTCCAATGAAGAAAAATCCTGGAGTCCCAAAGGGTCTTGCTGAGGCTGGGCAGATTTTTTAACATCATTGCTCACACCACTCACCCCAGGGCTGCTGGAAAGTGCAGCCCACAGCTCTGTGATGGCACATGGGTTTGAGCAGGAGGATGTCTGGGATTAAAATGCATCCAGTCAGGTACATACAGTTAATGTCTTGTCTGCTCTGTGTCACTTTGAAACTAAGGACACATAACCAAATTACTAGAACTATAGTAAGTACTAGATGTTAGCAGAAGGGGTTACAGCTCCACCCATCCTGTCTCATATTTGACACGACCTGGGGATGATGGTTGCTATCAGTTATCTTTGTCATTTGCCTAGGGTGACTTATTAAACCAAAGTCATTTAATAATATGGCTGAAGTTGGAATTGCTCTGCCTGAGGCAGCAGAGATTTTGTGTGCATCAAGTCCCATTCTGGACTTGGTGTGCTGCCACCACCTCATTGTCCCACACTTTTCTCTGCTTATATCTGTGTCCCAGAAACCAGACCCAGCTGGGATCCAACATTCCCATTAGCATGAATCTGCATGAGCTTCTCTGCAGTGACTACACAGCAGCAATTAAAGCATTGCCACACAGATCTGTACATGGGAAGCTCACCTTTCCAGTTTAAGACAAACATGCTGCAAGAGGGAATCTAGAGATATATCACTGGACACTCTTGGAGATCTCTGATCTGTTCTTACTGGAGGCATGAGGAGATCTAAGGCTGGAGGATTAATTTCAATCACATTAAAATCAGTTCCCCCAATTAGAGGGTTTTTGTTCTATAGAAAATAAAATTAGGAGGAACCTCCAGCCTGAAGAACAAAAAAAGAAAGACTTTAAAAATTGTGACTGGAAGAAAGCATCTGCTTGCAAAAGATCATGACTATGCTTTATAGGAAAAGGGCAAGGGAATCAAGGAAGAGAATGCCAGCATTCTACAGAGAGTGCTTGGATAAGGCAGGAAAAAGTGATTTTAACACTCCAATGTCTCTACATCCCCAAGGTGAAAACTGACTCCAGCAATGTTCAGTGTTCAGACGATCTACTCTCATAAGGCAATGCAGATCAAGGGGAAATATCCCTTGACATTCAAGGGCAGGAGATATCTATAGAACTCTGAAATTCAAAACATTAGTGAAGTTGCTATTAATCCTTAGATTTAATCCTCAATTTTACTTTTATTTGGTTTGCTTTTCCCTCCCTGAGCATTTTTGTTGGCCCAGCAGTGCAGTGTTCAAGTCAGATTTATACCTGTAACTGAGGCAAGCAGCTTAGCTAAGAGATTGTCCATATCTGGAGCAACATCTTCCTCCTTAAAGACCAGGCAGAAACCTCATGCAGGCAGCCTTTCATGAGGGGGATAAAGAGAAGCTGCTTATAGACATTCACATGTGCTTTTATGGGAGAAGAAACTATGGGTTGAGGATGACAAAGGTCAAGACAATTAGTTGCATGAATGTAATGAATATTTGGCCCCTGCATGACATCTATGAAGGATAACCTACAAGAAAGTGCTCAGTATTGTCCAATGGGCCCTGGGCTTTGGTCCAGGGAAGTTACATTTCCCCCTAGATCTCCAATTGCTTTGTAGCATCACCTTGCTCAAGCCACTAGACCTTTGCTCAACTTCTGGGAAGCCCTATGCAACCAAGAGATGAACATCCCAGTAATTTTCACTGGCCAGATCACAGCTCTTAGCAGAGGAGAGAGAAATAAGTTTCAAAGCTTAGTATTTCCTCTCTGGACTCACCCAAGCAATCAGCTGTTGGTAATACAGGTGGAAATACCTGAGGGGACATTAAGGATCAGCCTGGTGTTCTGTTATTCCACTCATTAGCTGGGAAACAAAATACTACTCTCAAGGTTAGGTGATGATAAGGAGTCCAACAGCCTATAAGGACCTGAGATCACAAATTAAATAGTTCTGAATATCCTTAATTAAACACAGCAGTGTATTCATTCATGCCTTGCTGAGTGGTGTTTTTGCAAAGGGGATGAGCCATTCTGGCAAGGTAAGTGTATAATTCCCTCCTCTTCCCCACTGAAGCAGCCAAGAGAGGGTCAAAGCAGCTCATGAGAGATGTGCTGCCTGTTTGCTTGCTCCTGTGACTGGCTGTCCATTTAGAGGCTGCCAGGGAGCTGGAGTGTGCCAGCAAGGTTTTTGCAATCATGTGAAAATTAACAAATCTCACTCTGAGCTAGAAAGGGCAGATAATTGAGAGCATTAAAATTAAGAAAGTAAAAAGGGAAAATGAGGAAAAAAAGAAAGAAAGAACATGGAGATGAGCCAAAAGGAAACACTTCAAAGGCCCATAGCCTGCAGCCCGCATTAACGACAACAAAAAGAAGATGGGACCCTTACATTTTAATCAAAGGCAATTATTTTTTTTTAAGGTATTATAACTCTGTCATGCAGGAGCAGGCCCCTTACCCCCAGAGGTGTTGTCAAGGCTGGCTGGCAAGGATTTCCTTGGCTGCCTGCTTTCTGCACTGCCTGTGAGCATCAGTGAAAGGAAAGCAAGAGTGAGAGGGTGCTTCAGGAGAAATGCCTCTGGGGAAGAAGCTACAAGAAACCAAAGGAACTAGAAACATGACTGAAATCCAAATCCCAGCTTCCTCTGGCCAGTTTCGGTGAATGCTGCATATAGGATATCAACTTGAAACCCAAAGCCAGCTGAATCAGCAGCATAAGGCAGCAGGTTGGCACCTGCCTGAGTAGATTCAAGTGAAGCTGTCAGGACTATATAGAATGACTCATCAAGATAGACATATACATGTGTGAGCAAGGCTAGAGATAGTAAGTGTGATCTCTTCAAATGCCTAAGAAAGATGTTTGTCTGTAATCTCTCCCCTCCATGCAATGAAGATGTCCTCATGTCCAAACGCTCACCTCAAGTCAGTGGGGTAAGTGGTCTACACAAGAGATGAAACCAAAGCTTTTTCTGGGATACAGGTGTTGGGATCTTTGATCCCCAGTGCATCTTTCCTAAGGAAGGGGGAAAATGGAAAAAGGAAAAGGAAGTTGAGCAGCACAAAACCTGAGCAAAGAAGATCAGAGTAAGGCTCAGTGTGTCACAGGATGAAGAAACTGTCCTCAGGAAACAACATGTAATTGTTTCCATTAGTCTAAGAGAAAAGACAGTGAAAAAAGGAAAAGGATTTACAAAGCCAAAGTCTCAATTAAATTAAAAAAAACCCAACAAAACCCAAGCAGAGAAAGAAAGGAGAATAATTTATGAAACCCTCCCTTATTTACATAAAATGAAGACAAAAGTCGGTGCGTTTTGTTGTAGTCAGAAGCTGAAATTTTCCATGGGTTTCTATAAGGCACTGCCACATGCAGCCACAAGCAGCAACAGCCTGTGATTCTGCAAAATTTCCATAACAGCACGAAAAAATGAAAGCCAGAACAGTCACACCTGGATTAAACCACTCAACCTACCAAAGCCTGTGCTTAGGTAGCAAGGCAATGAGGAGACATCATGTTTGGGTAGAAGACCTGTAACTTGGAGAAAAATAATATTTAAACAACCCTTCCAAAAAGAGGTACATTCCTGCAGGTGGTAAGATGCATAAAACAGTCTTAAAATGAAGAAATTTTTTATTGCACATAGAAAATGTTAGGTTATTTTACCTAAAAACATGCAAGACTTCATGCCACTCAAAAAACCTGTAACATTGAACAACAGGGGATATTTTGCATGTGTTCTCTACTCAGGTCATTCTAGGCTTTCAAGGGCATGTAGTGATTTTTGCTAACACCTACAGTGCTACAACCATTTGGGCACTTTTCCTAAACAAAACTCTTGGATTATTGAAACTGTAAGCAGTTGGGAAAAGCCAGCTCTCTGCAAACAACCCTCCTTGATCCCAAATTTTAGGCCTTGCTGAGAAGTCTAATACCTTGTGAAGTCAGAGTAAAGTGAGCACTTTATTCTCCCCAGAATTATTCTGAGTGAAGCAGAACATCTGGCTTCGAACAGAATATTCTTTTGCACCCCAAATCCCATTTCTATTAATCTCCCTATGAAGTTTGCTAAGCATTTCTTGATCCTCATGCCAGCATTGGGACTGATAATCTGAACAGTGCTCTCTGTGTAGGCACACAAAGAAAAGTGTTTCTGGAGTTGCCAGCTGAAAACACCTCAGAGTCTGGCAAAGTCTGCAAGCATATGAGCCACATGAGATTTGCTTTGCAAGGCCAATCTAGTTTAATTTAATTTATGATCCTTCAATAGTGACAAAACTTGATGAAGGAATACTATGCCTGAAAACTCTGCTTTCCAGATTTAACAACTTGCCTCTTGTTGCAAACTTGGTTTCCCTGGCATCCTCAGACTGTCAGGGCTGCACCATCACTACCCCTTGACACTTCTGACAAGTGGCAAGGTAGCTGTGTGATGCTGCAAAGGACAATAGGCTTTTTTTGGCTCCCTGTAGGTGTTTAACCAAGCAGCAGTGTCTCTGAGCCATTTTAAGGTTGGCTCACAGCTAGCTACACCGGGAAGAATTCAGTGACCTTCAGGATATTAATAGTTCCAAAGCCCCTTTGTTCCTGGGGAGTGGGCAGGGGACACTTCACCATTTATGACCTGTAATTACCCTCCCACGCAACAGAAAAGGCTTTGTTGGCTGTTGTCTACCACAATTACCGAAGCATCAGTGGTGCCATTTTTAACAGGGCCAGAAGGGACAAGCATCCTGGTGTGCCTCTGTCTCACTCTCCTCTTAGTCCCTCTGAGATTCTCAGCCCCCTGAGTGCTTCCCATCAGTGGTGTGGAGTTGCCAAGCAACATCTGTCGTGTCCGTCTGCGGGCCCTGCTCACCGCTCTGTGGCAGCTCACGCTTTGAAGACAGGGGGTTGTTGTGAAGAGCAAAATAACTTTCCCTCTTTCTTCCATTTTCTCTCTTCCTACTTGATGAGGTGAAAAATGAATCATTCTGAATATGACAGATCAAACCCTGCATTTGGTTGCTCTGGGGTAAATCTCGTAGAAAATTGTCTTTGGGGAATAAATTCACTGCCAGATGCCAAGGACCAGTGCTCCATACCCAGCACACACATCCAAAATACAGCTAATGTTTCTGCATCATACACATTAGAAAAGGCAGCTAGTACTGGTCAAATCATAGATAAAATTATTGGCAAATAATTTATTCAGCCATAGTCATGAAGGAATTAATCTTATCCATTATTCTCAAACATGACTCAACCAATTCCTGGAAATAACACAGCTAAAGCCTCTTGCTCTGAGCTGTGAACCCTAAGATTTAAA
>NW_008679602.1:158366-172467 GCF_000695815.1 Acanthisitta chloris | reverse complement strand
TTTCCCTCTTGTTATTATGTTCAACAGTGTGGTGCTGCTGTTCGTGTGCCAATGATACAAGGTTAGAAGGCTTAGACAGTTCAAAATGTTCTCTCTGCATCAGTAAAGCTAAAAAGTACAAAGCAGCTCTTACAACTGAGAGCACTCAGGCCATCTGGCACAGTGGCTTCAGTGTGTCCTCCCTGTTCCAGGGCTTTTGGCATCTACCTGGATGTCAGCCACCAGTGAGTGTCTGCTCTGGTCCTGGTTTCATCTGGGATGTAGCTCCCCCAGATCAACATATTCACTGTATTTGACTCTGGAAGCAGAGCCCTGTGCAGGAGAGGCTGAAGGTGAGGATGGCAGGTGTGTTGACATAGAGGAGAACATGGAGTTTCAATAACAACAACATAAAAGGGATTTTCTGAAAAAATGAGTGGATTTTCCACCGTATGTTCCCACTTATTTAAGTAAATTAATGCTCTGCAGGTGTGACTGTGGGATATCTTCTTGGGGTGTCCTGTCCAAGCTGATAGTTTAGCTTCATGCAGAAGTCAATGAGGCAAGGAAATATCTCAGCAAACAATACTTTTTGTATATCTTAGGAGAGGATGTAGATCCTTTGAAGGTGTCTGATTATCTACATTTACTTTGTACAGAATAATTTAGACAAGATCACAGAATCACAGGATGGGTAAGGTTGGAAGGGACCACTGGAAGTCATCTAGTCCAACCTCCCTGCTCAAGCAGGGTCCCTGTGAGCTCGTCACTCAGGATTGTGTCCAGATGGTTTTTTAATATCTCCAGGCAAGGAGATATTAACCTCTCCAAATGATCTGTTCCACAGCTCAGTCACCTTGCAGTAAAGAAGTTCTTCCTCAAGTTCAGGTAGAACTTCGTGTGTTTCACTTTCTGCCTGCTGCCTTTCATGCTATTGCTTGGCACCACTGAGAAAAGCCTGGATCCATCTCCTTGATGCTCTCCCTTCATATACTTATAGACATTAACGAGGTCTCCTCTCAGTCGCCTCTTCTCCAGATATCTAACTTCTAGAAGGCTAAAGTTTGTGGAGATGAAACCTGTCTCTCATAAGTAATTCCTCAGGTAGTGTGCACTTTTCTTACAATTTCTTCGTATAAACCATATTTCTTTAGTTCTTTTTGAAAGTGTAATGCAAGAAAGTATTGAAAGCTTTCCTAAAGCAAAGACATATGTTACTTCTGCCTTATCCTCTAAGCCAATTAGCCAATAAAAGAAGGGAATTAGATCAGCTTGACAAATCCATGTTGATTCTCTTTTACCACCTTCTTATCCTATAGCAGCTAATGAATTGTGGTTTATTCATAATTTGTTGAGGTTTCTCTGTAATCATTCAGCTTAGCTGCCTGGTTTAAACTTCCTGGCTCTTCCTTTTTAATATCAACACAAACAAATACTCTGTTTGCCTTTCTCTGCCCTAAAGAACCCTCTTGATAGAAGTTTGTGAAGTCCATTCCTAACTGTTCACAGGCCACTTTCCTTGGACAATCTGCACAGGAGTTCTCTCAGGTACAACAGTTTGAATTCACTTAGTGTAAGGACTCTTTAATTCACACCCCTTTGTTCTGTCCCATTCCCACCCTCAGAATCAGTATGACTTCTGTTATACATATCTATCAGTGACTGTTTTGGTGATAAGGGGAGTTAAAAAGGCAATGATGACTCCAACCCTCTGCATGTGCTCTCCTTCTGTGGTACCTAGTGCACGCTTTCATTCCTTCCAGTGTATCTATAGGATTTCTTTTTCTTCCCTTGTGTGCTTGTAGCCACCTCTAGTTCATTCTCTACCAGGACCTTTCTGATTTCATCCACACATGCTTTGGTATCATTCTGATTTAATTCCTAGTCTGCTGCTGCTTCAACTTTAGAAAAACAATTAATTTCTCATTTCAAGGCATTAATGAGGTCCTCACACACGTTTAGTGTTTCCCTTTTGTTCTATTCTTCTCCCTGCTTTAGGAGATCTTGTCATTGCACCTCTGCATTAATCTCATAAGTCAGTGCTTGCTGGCCTGTATTCCTCTTTCCTTGACTCAACCTACCAATTCCCTGATGTTTCACAGCCAATTAATCCTTCTGCTGTTCTTACTTTTTCTTTTCCATGTGTCTGGGAAGCTGATTAACTCATAGCTTGGTATACGTACTAAGGCTTGATATTCTTCCTGTTTAGCCCTTAGACTCCTAGCCCTGGGGCAGAGACATTTCAGATGTTTACCAGATTGCTCCATTCTTCTCCCAAGTGTCTCATTTTCACCTCTATTAAATTTCCCATTTTCCCAACTTGCTAACCAGCACACTGCCTGGTTCTTGGAAGACCACTGTGCTGTCAAGAAATCCAAAGTCTTTCTGTTGACACTGTCCATGCTTTCACCTCAAGGATTTGTCTGGCCCACCCGTGCCACCTTCCATGGAGACCAAAGGAAACAACGGCCCCTGGAAAGGAGTTAGCAATGATCACAGTGATGGGCAGTACTTTTTATTTCAGCAGTGGCAGATATATGATGGAAGCAACAATTATTCCCTCCTGTTTGCCTTCTCTAAAGATACCAGATTTTGTTGTAAACACTGGTAATTTAAACCTCATCATGACCTCTTTCACCAAGAATAAATATTAATAACTCCACTTCATAGACAGGGAAACAAACACAGAAAAGTGAAATGACTTTTTATGGAAATGCTGAGGCAGAGGCAGGAGCTGCCAGAGCATGCACTGGAAACCATTCAGGAAAAGCCATCAGTCAGGCGTTCAGGAGCAAGAGGGCAAGAAACAGGGTTGTGATTGCAATTACATCAGCTGGTGAGGAGCCAGCCCTTGGTGCCCAGAGCTCAGTTAGCCAAAGGCTATGGCAGTTTATTGGGACTGGAGTTATTGCCAGAGCATCCAATGGATGATTGTTTTTAGTGGTATATTTGTCTTCCACTCTTGCCGGCCCATGCATGAGTTACAAGCGGCTTAATTAAAGGCTAAAAAAGTCCCTGATGCCAAAATAGCTGCCTCAAAACCTTTCTGAAGTTCTTGTTAGACTATCAGCAGGACACTTTTTTCTGCCTTCTTTCTCTCTCACTCCCTCCTGTTCACCTCCTTCATTTGTCTCCCTTCCATTATTTAAAAGTGAAATAAAAGAGGCAGAGAAAAGAAAAGAAGAAGAAAGTAGCCACAAACTGCTACATCAACAATAACATGCCATGGATCTTCCAGGACCTGTCTGAGGATGTGAGTCCCTGGAGAGGAAACCTAAGGCCAGAAATGATACAGGCTTAACTGTCATGAAAAGCACTTACAAAACCCAGCACTGAGCACACAATGCAGCGCTGAGGATACGGACTTGGCTGCCGTTTATGGAGTGGAGAATACAGTGGCAGATTTATTCTACAGTAAAGAGGGTTGTTTCTTGGTAGCACTAATACTGACACATTATCTGGGGACGGAAGAGGATGCACAAATAGGAACAATTCTCCCATTTCTCTGCCTGTGTCTCCCCCAAGTGCCCCCTATTCCTATTCCTGCCTGCTCACTTCATTCCTTTCCCTGCACTGAGTCCCCTCCTTCCTCTCTGATTTATACCTAATTTCTTTAGCCTTCTCCTTCATCTTTTCCCAATGTGATTACATGTACAAGGTTTCTAGTTCTCTAAGCTTTTGCATATTATCTCCAGTTGGAGCCTTGAGTCCAGCCCTCTGCCTAGAAAACCATACAAGGGATATGGGTTACATCTTGCTCTCCCTAAAGCACATGTAAAAATTTCCACACTATAAGGACCAGGCCATGGGACAAGATAGGCTGATAACAATCTAATGGAGAGGCTTTTAAAATTATCCAGCACAGCTTAATGTCCTAACAAACCATCACTGCACGACTTTGAAGTGGAAAGCAGTGATGGCAACTACCACCACACATCTGCACAGAGTAATTCCAGCTTCCTTCTTGTCAGCTGAAATCAGTATAGAGCAAACACCTGGGCAGTTTTACATCCCTATATCTTCCCTTCCTTCCTCCAAAAACACACACCTACTTTCACTACTGTGAGGAATCAAAGCCTTGTTTGTACCTCATATTAGAACGGAGACTGGGAGCATGAACAGCTTGGTCAAGAGCACCTAAGAGATCTGTGGCAGAGCAAGAAATAAAATGTGAGTGTCCAAAATCGCTGCCAAACAGTCACCAGCTCATGCTTTGCGTCTCTAGGTGATGGATAGGGACAGTGAATCTTGTCCAAGGACAGATAAGACAGAAGATAGCACTATCACATGCATCTCTGCTTTTTGGCAGGAGGAGAGAAGCAGTGGAGGAGCAGGGCTGCTGTCTTTTCCCCTCCTTAATCTGCTTCCTGCTTGCTTCAAAAACAACCTAGTGCACGGTTGTTTATTATTATTATCACTGTTATTTTCCAGAGTGCTGTAAAACCAGGGGATAGAGCACTCTGACAGCCTCATAACAAACAGCAGATAAAACTAATTAGATTTTGTTCTTCCTTCAGTTTGCTGACTTGATTATTTTTTCTTTTTATTGTTTAATTATTTATTTTTTAGCCTAGAGGTTTACACACACGTGTATTTCACTAGATACTGGCAAGGCATCCTTGGGATCATCTCTGACAGGAAAAGGCTATTGTGGCCAGGCAGCCCAAGAGCTGCAGAGGGGCTGAGACAGAGGGTGCAGTGTAGTGCAGAGCTCAGCACTGCATCTTCTACCCATGTCATGTAAACTATGGGGGGAGGAAGGAGGGCTCAGCTATTCACAGTGGCTAAGAGAGTCAGTGAGACAAAAGGCATCAGTAAAAAAAGTTAATGTGCCTGGCAGTAGCCCAAAACTGCTGCAGCAGTGGGGACCAGATGAGTGCCTCTAAGACACCATCTCTTCTGGCCATTATGGAAATATTTGGCTTGAGTCTCAACCTGACAGCCTTGCTGACTCTTGAGCAGCGACAAAACGGTGGGGAGCAGGGAAACTTCCCTCTCCTCCCTCCCCTTCTCCATCGGCTGCTTCCAAATTCTTTGGGATTAGCTAGCGACAGCAAGAAAAGGCACTGGCCTCGCTGCTCAGCACTTAGCAGGCTGAAGTGAGGTGACGTGCCTCAGCACAGGGGACAACGGCTTCATTCACTGGGGGAATACCAAACCAGAATTACAAGTGTGCAAGAATAAACAAGGCTGGAGTTAATCTAAAGTTGTTTTACACTCTGTTTTATTAAAGTCAATGCACTTCCGTTCCTCTGTGCGGAGCCTAGTTCTGCTTAATTACCATGACTCAGGGAGAATTTTAATAGCATGGAGCGGCAATGCACATGGAGGCATTCTCCTGACCTCTAGAGGTCTGTCAAAAGAAGAGAAGCATCTGTTCCCTGTACAAGTTCCTGGAAGAAATGAGGCAGCCCACAAAACTGCTTCCTCTGAAGGTTTCCAGGTGCCATTCTCAAGTAGTTGGTCACCCAACCCTCCTGCTGCACTTCCTCAGCACCTTTGGGCTAGGAGATTCACCTGACCACTGCCTTCTGCAGCATCCTTCACCACTTGCTAACAAGTTGCTTGGCACACACATGGGAAGCTGCCAAGGAGAAAACTTGGCCAGGCTTTTCATATTGCACAGCAGCATTTATGCAGGTATGGTTGATGTGCAGGGACACAGGGCTCCCAGCTCAGCTGCTGCACTTGGATCCCAGACACTAAGAATACCCTATGGACCTTTGCCTTCTCTCTGCCTCCTGCAGCTCCTAGCACAGACATTTGTGAAACAGTGGTACTGTTCATATACTTTTGGTTCCAAACATGCATGAAAATTACATCTTTTCTTTTATGATATTGGGACAACTCTCACACAATTCATTGATCAGGGTAGAATTTTCCCACTGAGCTGAATTCTCCCTGTTTTCAGAAATTCAGAATAAAACCACTAGAAGCCTGTTTATATAGCCAAAATATTGGTGTGTCATTAAGAAAAATGCTAATTTAAGAATTTTTTTTCCTCTGCAATAGTGTGCACCATTGGCAAGCCATTGTTTAGCTACTGTTGTGGCAGAGCAGTGGTACAGAATGCAGCATGGGTGTATGCATGCATATTTACAGGCACATATATGTGCAACAGTATTTTTTGTCCTGGGGACATGCTGAATGCTGAAGTTCCCGCAGCATGGCCTGTATATGCCACTGTCAGGACCGAGCACAGTGTCAGGTTTTTGTCATGCCTATGAATGTTGGATTTTTAAGTCAACTACGCACACATCTTCATTTTATTGATAAGCTTAGAAGCAGTATTATACAAACTATTATAATGGAAACACCTGTTTTACCTCTTTTGTGCCCTTTCCTGTGAGCCAACCTTTTATGAAAATTCAGTATTCTGTGTAACAAGCTGCACACTAAGGCAAGCAGAACAGTACATCTGTAAGGAGGCACACACCATACCTAATGAACTAGTTTGGTCTAAGAAGCTCAGTTTCTAAAGACATGAGCTGCCTGTCTTTTGAGCAGCATTATAAAGAGAGAGACATAGACACAGGGAACTCATGTGCTGGTGAAGACTTTTAAAAGCATGGATGCTGAAAACCCAGCAGGACAGGAAGAAACTGTTTATCTAAAGAGTAAGCTCCTGCTGGAAAATATGTCTAGGTAGTCTGGGGAAAGGTGTTCAGAAACACATCAGAGAAAACCTTGTTCTGCACTAGGAATTCTCTCCACAAACAGCATAAAAATGAGAGGATGACATGGTGCTTTTAATCATGCATCAATATTAATAATAATCATCACTGGTAATCACTGGAGTCTTTGCAGGCTTTAATGCTACAACACACTATACATTCATCCTTCTCCTTGAGCTTCATAAAACAGTGGCATTGTTGGGAGCCTCTTGCATCATGCAGATAGTTCCATTTGAGTTCAGGGCAATTCCCCATTTGCAGCAGCAAAAGACATGAGAGAAGTTCAGACAACATGAGGTGTGAGATGTAGTGTTGTAGGCTTCATGCTTTAGGGATATTGGGCACATATGTGGGTTCTCAGTCAGTATTGGATTCTCAGGAACTGGGACATGTGTTTGAAGGCAATTATAGGAGAAATCTGTAATTTTTTTCCATTTGGGATCAAAGGAGAATGTGTTCTGACTCCATTATGGGAGTTGCTGGTAGATCATATCCTATATATAAACTACAAGTAGTATTTTCTGCTGTATTACTGTCTGACACAACAGCATCCTGTTCCATGAACTAGGTTTTCTTAGTGGTTTGATAGCAAAACTAATAAAGAATAAACAGTTGCTGGACTGATGCTTGCACTAAATTCACTCTTGGATATTGACACCGTCACTAGTCTATTGACAGACTATTGTTGGACCTCTGGCTATCTCAAGAGAACATGTTTTTCTCCTTAAAATGCACCAAATCCCTCTTACTCCCAATAGCTTGAAATATCAGCTCTAGTTCCCCAGGATGAACTGCTGTATCTGTGCTCTCTTAGCTGGAAGAATGTCTTAACAGAGAAAATATAATTTCACAGCATCTGTGAAACAAATTCTACACTTGGGCCCATCAGTTCAAGCATGAAGTGACTCAACTGAGATTAGCTGGACTAGTTCATTCCAGTGCAGCAAAGAGGTGAATTTAGCCCAGGTTTCCAGAGGATTTCTATGTATTGTCACTGCTGCTTTCCTTACTATGGAACATTGGATTTATCACGCTGTTGCTGAGATATGAACAGCTCAGAAACATGCACAGCCTGACCCAACCTGTTGAACACCCTGCAAAAATTCTGATCAGACAGAAATCAGATACATGCTCTACAGTTCAAGAGAAATGAATGGCAATGGAGAGCTCTGGCCAAAGGCATCGGTAACTGTCACTCCTCCAGGAAAAGGCTGACTAAAGTAGGAAAAGGAAAATCTCCTCTGGTTCCTTGATCTTGAAATACCATTTCTTAGGTCAGTCTGTATGAAACCACATACTAGAGGCAGCCATGAAACTGGGGATGTATTTAGGAATGGATGATCTCACATTGTACCATCTGAGCCAGTGGCCTCTTGCTCTGCCTGGTGTATGAAGCATTGTCAATAGATGTATGTATACAAATTGCACAAACATACAGTCCATTTTCCATTCAGAACTGGAGCAATACATCTAGGAAGGATACTGAAGCTGACAAACAGGCAGACATGAGCAGTGACCCATTTGCTTGCTGCTCTGCAAGTCACAGCCTCATTCACACAGGACTGCTCTCAAATCCATTGTACAGCCCAAGTGCTGTTGACCCCAGAGGGAGAGCTGTACTGTCGGGAGCTGGTTGGCTGGAAATGTAGAGTCCTCTGAGAGCTCTGGAACTGCATGTCTGTCCCGTGGTCGCTCCCTCATCTTCTGTCTCACCTTCCGCCCACGAGAGGCACTCCTGGATCTCTTGGTCTAGTTCTGAGAACTCCTCTTCACCATCAGAGCAACTGTCAGTATTATAATCGATCTCTTCCACACAAGGAGGTTCATCATCAGACTCCAGACTGCTGTTGCTGCACCTTCTGCAGAAAAATCACAAGAGAGACTGGACGTCACCTAAGGAGGGGGTGTTCTCAGGGATAAGAGCAAGCAACAGGGTAATGAGTTTCCTGGGTTCAATCCTGTCTGTGTTAATAGGAGATGAGATGGCACTAAGCAAGCTCCTGTGTGTCTTTGTGCCTGTTTCACCATCTGTAAAATGAAGAGCGATACTTACCGACCTCAGCGGAGAAACGCATTATTATTCTTATCACTATTATTGCTATTGCTTATACAGAAACAGAGTGCTTTACATACAGACAACACCATTCTTGCCTTGAGGCACTTACAAGGTTACAGGAGCTGAAATGTAGCAGAGGAAGATATATTCAGTTTCCAGAAGGTTGCTGGTTTAATCATCATCCACCTTGCTGTAGTTCCACATTTAGTCTAAGACCTAATTAATCCAGGTGGTTGAAGTGGTTTGGCACCTTTTCCTCCTGTTCTGTGCAAGCTCAGAGTGCTTCTAATAAGAGGCATCATAAACAAAAAATAATGGAGGCTCTCACATTTTCAAACACACTGGCTCCAAGGAGAGCAGAAACACCAGGAGTGGTTGTGTTTTGGGAAGAGCATGAAAAGGCTTTGACAGCATGACTTCCCAAGGAAGGGTCAAATTCAGAGGCAAGCCTGAAAGGTTAGGAGAGACTCTCAATGTATGTCACAGACACATCATCTGGCCCTCAGAGGGGTAAGTTAGTCCACCTTAGCCTCATGCCATTTGCTCACAGGAATGGTCATGGGCTTTCTTTACATGAACACTTTCAGTGCACACTGTATTAGGTCAGACTAATGCAATATTTATGGCAGAACTGTAACCACCAGACTAGATGGCTCTGGGCAACACAGTCCTTCTCCTACCTAGCTGCCTACATCCTGTTTGGCCCTTAGCCCAGGAGGGCAACTGGGTAAATTTTTGAGACCAGAAACAAGCCTGTGATTTCAGTGCTGCCCGGGTCAGAGTGTGGATGAATCAGAGGGACAGATACTGTGTTTTTCACCTCCAGGTCAATGTTTTCAATCAGACTCAAAGCAGGGGAACATATTGCTTTGGGGGACTGGGAAACGAATAATAATATTCTACCTCTGGGCCAGAGTTTCTAATTTGTCCCAAGTTGGGAAGAATGAATGGCTTGGCAGATGGAGCATACACAGCTTTAATGTGTGGTCTGCTCATTTACATGTCAGTAACCGGAATAATCTTCCAGCTCTCAGCTGTTGCACAGCAGTGTCAGCATCTGAGGTTTCAGAACATACCAAAGGTGTGAAGTATTGCTTTTGGGTGTATTGATCCCTCCTCTCTTCTGCATGCTGAAAAAGGCGTAAGATTTTCCTAGCTCTGAAACTCCAGATCTTAACTGTATACAGACTATTCTGCAACCAGACACAAGCAGTGTCAACACATTTCTCCTTCTCTGGCTGATCTCTAGGCTTAGTTTACTTCAAAGGCTGGGTATAAAGGATTTTCTGAAAACTTAATAGAGCTGTACAGCTTAAAAATAAATAAAAGAATAATTATGCACTTTTACAGTTTCTGGCTCTACTTCAGTCTGCTCAGAAATCTGGGTCAGGAAGAACTCATACTGAAAATGACAATGTGACATGAAACAAAACAAACAAACCAGAACAATCCTCCCAGCACAAACAGCAACAGCGACAGTCCTGACCGAGCCTGACCACTGGGTTTGATTTCTTATTTTATTTTCTGTATGCAGGAATGGCATGAATTACCATGATACTGAGTATCTATGATAATGTTCAAAGCTGAGTAAGCTCAGGGGAACTAGAGTTTTCATTTATAAGCTCTTGCAGCTTTGCAATCAAAAAGAACCAAAGCATACCTACTTTCAATATTGCAGTTGTATATTGTAGGAGCTGCTAATGCCATTGGGATAGAACATAGCCACTATGCAACTCACTGATATTTTACAGATGGAACCTTTGCAACCTAGGAACTGAAGGTCAAATATTTGCATTAACAGGCTAGAAAGTCCCCATTGTTACTTGAATCTGGGAAGCCCAATAACAGTGTCTTCCAATTTCTGGTGAATAGGGGAAAATTACTCTTACCATAAAAGCACTTTGTTATGGAAGGGAAATCTGGAAGACAACAAACAGAGAATGATAGAAAAAAACACACAAAACAGACATTTCTTTACATTGAAGCCTGAAAGGACAGTCTTTAGGAAGCAAGTATTTATGCATAAAAACTTTGTAATGGACTTCAAAAGCTCTCCCTTTTTGCCAGCATACACAGTACCTAAAACACCAAGACCACGACAATTCATTAGTTGGGCAAACATACAGCAGGGAGAGATTCTGCACATGTGAGGATGTGCTTAGACCCTATCCAGAGGTCAGGAAAGACTTTCTTCCTAATTTTTTCTGCCTTTTGCTGGGACAGTGACCAAGCAAGCCAGTTAATGCTGACCTTGGTAGTGATTTCTCCAATCTTAACTGATACCCACTGGATTAGTGCTATGACCACAAGTCTCATAGTGTGCTACCAAACAGCAAATAGATGGTACCAGCCTCCTCTTGCTGCCAACACAGGCTGCAATCACACTGCTGACTTAAAAGTTGAAAGGTTCTTTATAACACTAACAAACTCTACAAACCAACTACATCTCTGTACCATGTGGAATTTTCCATCCCAATAATTCATTTTCTGCTGCAGGAAGATCTAAAATACATAGCAAAGCAATACAAATGGGCTAGTTCAAACCAGCAGGTTAGAGGTTCTTCTGAAAGGAGAGATGGCAGCATGTGGCACATGGGGGAGCCAGCCAGTCCCACTAACCAAGTGCCAAAGTCTGCTTCTCCACATCTCAAAGACCAGCTCCTTCAGGAAAGAATGCAAATGGTCAAACATGGTAATGAGCAGGAATCTCAACATCTAGATCTCTCTTTTCCAATAGGGTTTGGGGGGGCTGTTGTTTTTTTGTTGATTTTTTAACCTGATTTTTAAAAGCTGCAAAAAATATCACGCCTCAATAAAGGAAAAGATAACCAATCCAGGGGACATGAAGCAGATTTACCAAAGAATGATGATGTTGTCTTACAGAAGGTAAACAATGAGGAAAACCAATGACATTACATTAGAGATCTCCAAGACAAATATAGCCTATGAATACCACTGAACATGAACACAGTACAGAAGAGAGGGAGGAAGGTTGGTAATATATCTACAGCCAACAGTCCCCCAGCAATCAGAATAAAACATGTACACATTTGGTTGATCTTCAAAACCTACAGCCTTGTAGCCCTCATCTATTCCAGCCGAAGGGAGCCACAACAGCAATTTGCAACTTCATGATGTGATAAATAGAATTTCTTTGTTTTGATTTTTAATTTGCATATTTATTCAGATATGACTTAATCTTAATTAGTTCTCCTTTCCTATGTGGGTGTGTTTGTTTGCTCAGTTTTGGAAAGCAATCAGGTTTTGATAACCTGTAAAATAATTCTGCTTTTTGCTGACTTAACATGAGGAGAAGGAGAAGGGAGCCCAGTCCCTCTTTACATGTCAGCATAACTGGAACTTTCTGGTATGACTGGAAAGCACTTCTTTTAGGTGCTAACTGCCAACCCCTCATTCTGTGTCCACCTACTTGTTAGGTCACAGCTGGACAGAAACCTTGCAAGTCAGCTGTCCTGCTGAGCCACACTTCAGAAAAGACAGTATATAGTTGTGGTTGATAAACTCTAACTACATACTGTACCTGAGTGGTGATCTCTCTTCCATACATAATTCTCCTTCACTTGTGCTTACATTGCCAGGGCATAGAGAAAAAAATAGAGCCCCTAAGTAATTTCTCGAGATTTTTTCACTCACATTTTTCTTGTGTGGCAGGTCACTCACTCCCTGTGTATTCTACTGACTGGCTCAAAATAGAACATGTTTTATTTTTTCTGCTGGAAAGAACAGGCACTGACAACTGTCCCTCTTAGGGAATCTGTGACTATTGTTCAGGGTTTCTTCTTGACCTTCACTTGACAGGCCTCACAGTTGCAGTGCATTAGAGAAGGAAGTGGAGCATTTACTTTTCTTTTCATATTGCTCTTCTCATTCTTTTGAAATTTGTTCCAGTCTTGCCAGAGAGAAACTGGAAGTGGGAGGGTTAAATGCTTCCCACAAAAATGAGGAAAAAGCTGAGTCTGGGGACCACTGCTGGTCATGGATATGCAATGATTCTCTCTGAAGAATGTATCAACAAGTAAACATGTCCTCAGCTTCTCTCTGCACTGAAAAATAACATTTCAGTAGCTGCATAATCACCCTGTCTGTAACCCTATTTTCTCCTTGCCTTAAACCTTCTCTCCATCATGGTATGTCCCAATCCTTTGAAAGCTGCCCAAGGCAGAGATGTGGCTGTGTATAATGAGCCAAGCACATCTCTGATACAGTTCACAGACTAAATAAGGCAGGAAATGGCTTTATTGAAATTTTTCAAGAGATCAGACATTTTCCTGTGTGAAAAGAAAACAGAAAAAAAAAGATCTGTCTGACATGACAGGCCAAGTTCTCAGCATTTATAGCATTCACCTGAAACAAGGGTGCACATTTTCCCCACTCAAGCAGGGACTAGAGACTCCAGAAAGTTCCCTAACCACAGTTATCACCTGCACAGAAGGGGAATCACTCATTCTTTTCCAAAGAAGTTTTATCTATTATATGAACAGTTATATATTGTGCTGGTAAGTCAAGTGTCCTGCATCTTTTAAAGATATGCTGCCCTCTGTAGCAAATTGGGATTGCCTTGCCCTTCTTTATTTTGACATTAAAATTCCACCTACATCACAAAATCTAAAAGGGTGTGTGGTCTTGCAGAGTTTTGCTTTTGAGGAATCCATATGTTTTATTAAAAGCATTTTACAGGAACACTCTTCTGGAGGCTTGTAATGAATCTAAAATGAACCTTAAGCAGATGCATTTGCAGTAATCCCAGAGTACAATTCTGCCTTTAATTGCTTTATAAAGTAGTATTTTAGGACATAAATGAAACAACTATGATGCTTTCAGGTAATTACACCTGTAAGGAATACACTACAGCAAGAAGGTGCCAAAGAAGAAGGGGTTTAGTCTGCCCTATGTGTCTGGATTCAGTTGCTACAAGGTGCGCTGCATACCTTGTAATGACTTTCTAATTTCATCTCTGTAATTCAGCAGCTCCCCAGACAGCAGCCTGGCACCCCTCCTGCCTGAGAAATGCCAGACAGGGCTCTATTTAGTCCCTGACCTCGTCAAGGGAAGGGATCAGCTATGTACTGATGCAAGACGACTCCAGCTTAAAGAACTATTGCATTTGTCTCCTTTGTTGCCACACAGTAAACACTAATGATACAAACTTTGTAGGCTCCTGTGGGATTTCCTTTCCCAATGACTCTTTGCCAAGGACTTTTTCATCTTACAACATCTCCTGAGAAAATACGTGCTAAGCCCAAGGCAATGTCAGGTGCCCTGGCTTTCAGCCCACCATGGCCCTTCCTTTCACCAACGATATGAACATAATTAAGCACTGCCTTGACTTCTGTTTGCTGTGACTGAGAGATATTTGGTCTTGTTTTGAGAG
>NW_008679602.1:155170-158350 GCF_000695815.1 Acanthisitta chloris | reverse complement strand
TCCTGCTGCAAATAGCCAAGAGAAAGGTGTAATTCATCGCTAAGGCTCAAACTAATTAGTTTTTCAGGAGTTCCCAAGCTAATTGTAGGCTACAATATCTATAATTGATTTGGCCAGATTAAAAATGGGTGTCTGGTGCACCACTTAGGTAAGTAAGGAGCAAGTGGGGCTTTATGTAGAGAGAAGGAAAGACAGCTAGTAAATAAAAGGAGAGCATGGAGAGCAAGAAATAGGCTGACTCCTGGCCAATACTGTCCCCTAATGTTCATTCAGGCTTGCAACAATTTAGCCCTGGACAGCACTTTTCTTGCATGTAGCACGAACTGTTGTCTTCTCAGCAGCGACTGCTTCCAGTCTCCTTAGTGGTGAGAAGATGACTGGTGCTGTGTAAGAGCAGGGGAGGTGTTGGGTACACACTTCTCTTTATACATGGTTGGGAAATGGAGAAGCCTTGTATGAACATGAAGAACTGCATTTAATTGAATTACACCATGTCATTGGGACAGCTTTGATCTTTCTGTGAAAGACAAGTTTGCATAGAGGACAAGAAGGTGTTTTTTTCTCCCATTTCAAGGGTACTTGACAATACATGACATTCCTGGATTCCAGATATCTCAGTCCAAATCCAGGGGTGTTTCTAATGCTAACCAATAAAGTTCATGTGAGATGATCTTCAGACTTGAAGGATGGAAAAGCTGTTGAGAAGCCAGAGGCTGTGGATTCGGTCTTATGAAAAATCATTAATTTCATCCTAATGGAGAACCAATCTATATATCAGTGCAGGGCAAACATTGCATCTTTAGCATTCTTATAGCTGTAGGCTTGCAAGCATTAATAAAACCCACTGACTTGAACAGATACAAGTCAGCCACGAAATGAAGCTATGGCAGTTGATGCAAACCCCACAGATAAATAGTTTTTCTTCTCTCACCCTTCAACAGTTCTTAGGTTTTGTCTCTCTTTCCTTTAATATATTTGCATTTCAGCACAGGAAAGCACCATCCTGTGGATACTCTAGGAGAGATTTGTGAACTGGCATATTCACTTTGGTTTGTGACGATGCTCTTTTTCATATAGTGTAAAACTGGCTTGGACAAAACACTAATAACTCCATAAATCTGCTGCTTGGAAGGGTAGACATGAAAAGGACCACAGTGTCCCCATCACCACTGACAAGCTAAACCAGGGTACTGACTAGAATTTCCACTTACCTATGGTGAGAAGTTAGTTATACATGAACCTAAGCATGGGCATAATCATGGAAAACTCTGATTTTATCTCCACAGACATACCATGCAACCTGTTGAATTTCAGTCACACCAAATGTGTTCAGCTACTCTGCACAAGCTGGGGGAGCAGCTCATTCACCTAAAACTGGCATCCAGCATCAGCTTCTGTGTGAATTCTTTTGAAGAAAATTTGAGACATGACTGCCTATATCCGCATAGCACTGTGTTCTTGATATTTGGGCCAAAATTCTGGACACCAGAGCTCAAGCCCTAGGGCATAAAATTTAAGCAAATTGAAGACCTTTATAAGAAGTATATATGATATAATTATGTGATCTATTCAGGCACTGTTTGGAAACTAAGCCTGGTTTAGAGTGTCTTGGGAAAGTATAAGCCAAATCTTGCTTTAGATCCATATTACACTATATCTTGGTGTTTAGTTAAGGGAAAAATATCATAGCATCAGCTCTGGACCAGCAGTCAGTCTGCCTAACCAGTGTTTGCTGTTGAAATCAATTAGAGGTTCTTATCCAATGATTACCCATGAGACACCTCACTGGTATGTTTTGCTACCTTTGGCTAGATGCTGCAGCTTTACACCAAACAGAAATTTATGACCAGCTTCAATGAAGCAACTAACAGTAAATGGTTTAAAATCAGGTCCATTGTGATCTTGTTATATTCATTCAAAATGAGAGAGAAACACAGGAAATAAAAGATGGGTGATGTAAAATAGATGGAATAATATCCATCCACCAGGCAGCACTGTCTGTGTCTTGGATTTAGACTAAGACCCAGAAGAAATGCTTCCAAAACAGGCAACATTTTGGCTTTCTACAGCTACAGAAATATGAGCAGTCAAGTCCCTCTGTATGCAAAGGTGTTTACTGAGACTACCAGAACTCATTAGGATATTGAATAATGAAAGAGTTCCTGAAAATATGATTTTGAAAGCGTTTGGGAGCTTTTCTCACAGTGTCTCTACTCAAGCAATTTCTTCTCAAAAAGATAATCATGTTATTGATGATACTTAGCAGTCCAGCCAAAGTAATACAGGAAGATTATTGGAATCCTTGTAATTGCTTTTAGGTACTTCCAGTAGTTGAGATCTTGGCACTGTTTGGGGGAAAGAAATGTGGAAAGATTTTGGCTTAGATGCTAAAAACTTGTACTACTGAGGATAAAGAATGTAAAAGCAGGCAGGTTCTCCTGGGTTCTTATTTCCCTTGGTGCTCTTTCATATAATTCCACTGACTTCATCCAAGTTTTATAATTGGTTCTATATATTTAATTTCAAAAGTCCAAGTTTCATATGTGTATATCCCTTAGTTGTCCCTGGGTGACTTAAAGGATTTGGGATTTTGAAAGCAAAGTGTTTTAAGATGGCCAAGACATCTCTAGACTGTGCTTTAGTTGCATATCTGTTTTATATACAGGGTATTTTTTGTGTCAGATAACTATGTATGCAAATATTTATTTGCACAGCAGGTGACAGATAGACATCTAAAGACTTAAATACTTGACTGAACTAATAATTGCTGTAAATTACTAAATTCCAACCACTATACCCATTTGAGAAGAAAGAAACCTCTTGGTTGCTCATAGCTTTTCTCCATGAAAATCTGTATTTTGCTGATACCCACTCTGATGTTTCGGAGAATCTATGACAGATGTGTACATATGTGTATGTAAATACATGAATAGGTCTAAACAAGCACACAAAGTAGATCACCATCCCTTTTCTATCTTTCCTTACAGACAGAGAAGTAATAGATCCACATATCCACACATACACATATTCAGACACCCACACACCAGCATACTCACACAGCTACATGGTTTACTCTGTATTCAGAGCACAATTTTCATTACAAGACACAGGAGGTCTCAGGAGATACTCTACAGCTACCTGAGAGATAACAATAGGTGATCGCTGAACCTTGATGCTATT
>NW_008679602.1:148498-155158 GCF_000695815.1 Acanthisitta chloris | reverse complement strand
GGGAAAGAGCAAACCAGTTCTTTGACTCTAGTCTTCAGGTGAGTGTTGACAAAGCAGGAGGTCACCAGGAGGGGAAATTAGACCATCTGGGTAGGACTTGTGATGTATTTGGATAGCAGGTAGAAACGGCTGTCTGAAACATCAAGTATTACCATCAGCTATGCAAGAGCTTAAAGAAAGACTCTTTGGCAAAAAATAAGATCTTGGATTCTCAGTAAGGAAATCTGGACATATTCTTATCCCACATGGACCTGACTCATTCTTGTACCTCTTAAAGCAAGGAATGACCATTTTAGAAACCCCTCTGCATATATCCTTTTCTTCCACAATCCCATACTTTAAATGGGTAAACAACTGGGATTAAAAGTCGGAGAAGGAGGGGAAGTTTACGTTAGATATTAGGAAAAAGTTTTTTCCTCTGAGGGTGGTGAGACACCGGCACAGGTTGCCCAGGGAGGCTGTGGCTGCCCCAACCCTGGCAGTGTTCAAGGCCAGGCTGGATGAGGCCTTGAGCAACCTGATCTAGTGAGGAGGTGTCCCTGCCCATGGCAGGGAGGGTTGGGACTAAATGATCTGTAAGGTCCATTCCAACCCTTAAATTCTGTGATTCTGTATAGCTATGGTAAAGAGAATGTTTTGGAGCACCCAGAGAGGGGACAGGGTATGGCACCACATGTTTAGTTGAAACTGTAGTTAGGAAACAGAGAGAGACTCAGTGTGTGTACCCATAAAAATAAAAGCCAGCAAAGACAAGGTCAAAGAAATCTATTTTGCCTTTAAAGTAAATTGAAGTGGGGTTTATAGCAGAAACATCTGATGAAGTATGTGTGATCATAAATAACCAATAATAGATCTAGCTTAAAACTTCAGCCTCTGCCCTCACCCTAAATCTCTTCTCAGACATAATGAGATTCAGATCAAACAAATCTGAACACTCGTGTTCAATATATTTCAAAACATTCTGATCAATTATGTTTTTAATACCATATGGAACCAGATCCAAAACCTTGCTTAACCTCACTCATTACACAGCTGATTTGCATATGCTTTGGACTCCATTAAGGACAACAAAAAATGTCAGCTACTGCATATAAAAGTGGTAACTCTTGTTCATTCTCTGATCTTGCCAAAGCCCTGCCAGATGTTTCTTGAAGAATAGCAAATATTTCATTATGTTCTCCCTGCCTTTTAAAATTTGTCTGTCAGGAACTGCAAGGATGAACAAGAAAAACAACAGGCATGGAGAGCTGACAAAAACATGAAGCATCACCTTCATCCTGTTTCAGAGCTCAAACAGGGTTTTAAGGAGATTCTTCGTGCCAGAAGGACCTTCCAGCCAGGAATATATGACTCCCAGAAAACAGAGGAGAGGAAAAACAACAACCATTTGCTCTGATCTAAGGAGACAGCATTGCCTTGCAAAAAGAACATAGTAAAGCATGTATAAAAGTTGCCACTGCTGTATGTTTTACAATAGATCTCCTAATTCTTTTCTGTGTTCTTGTTGTAGGTATTTAGTAATGTTTCACCTGTATAACAGGGAGATGCAGTTTTCAAATGAATCCATTTGTAGCTTGCAGCATCTATCAACTCCCAGCAGGGAACAATTTTAAAAATCACTGTTAACATGAGTATTTTCTGAATATTTTATAAAAATCAATCTTCAAATGCCTGCCAAAATATTCTATGTGTTTTACCTGAAATTGCAATTACATTTTCTTTCTTTTTCTGTTTGTGAAAGTGTGTGTGTATATTTATGTATGCTTACATAAATTCTTGAAAGAGTACTAACACACCACAGAAGAAGCATATTCTGAGTGAAAGCTGAAGCAACATAAACTGACAAAAGTATTCATTTAATTAAAGTAAGACATGTATTTGGATGGATGGGGCAAATTATAACACAGCTTGCAGAGCAGTGAAACAATCACTTTATAGAGAACCACCCTGAGCATTTAACGTCACTCTCTGATTTACAACTAAAAATGATAAAAGGTCAGTTCTTGTGTGCAGCATAAGTGACTGAAAAGATATGTCAGGCTGTACATCAAGGGAAAATTGAATCATGAGGCTAGAACACTTGGGTTTGAAAGATACAGGTTCTGCATTTGGTGGGCTCACAGTCACTGTGAGCAAACTGCTTTTCTCTCTTTGCCCCAGTTCCTCAATTACATGGACACAGAAGGCTCCATTCTTCTACCTGGTTTGGTGGCAGAGCCCAGATGTGTCTGAAGCCTTCCATCACCTGTCTAGTCTCAATGAGGGTGCAGAGCTGTTTAATTGTCTCTTCTATGTAAATGCCTTTATCTCTACTGAAAGCAGTGAAAAAATAGGAGCTAAATAACCCTCGTTGGTCTGGTCCAAAACCTCCTCTCAGCAAAACAAGATTTCAGTAAAGAAAACAGCAAGTCTCCAGATCCATTAGGGACAGAAATGAGTGTTCATGATTCTGCTGGACAGGAATGAAGAGTTTAGCTGGAGGAATGATGAGGATGTAGGACTCCTGCTGGCATCAGGAGGAGAGAGAGGTGCTTAGTAATATCAAGGATTAGCTGCCAGAGCATATTTCAAAGAGAAACATTGTAATTCTTGTATTAGTAAAAACAACTAAAGTCATAAAAGTGAAAGGGAAACTATTCAGATGGGAAAGAAATTGCTGCAAGCTGCCAGGTTTTCTGTGCCCAGTCTGGCCTCTGATTTCAAGCTGTCCACTTAGCCTTGTTGGCAGATCCAGCTCAAGGAAACAAAGGTTGAGGACTTGTGCATGCTGGTTCCACTGGACCTGAAAACCTCATTAGTTGGGAGATCTGTATTTCCTGGCATTTGCTTTTGTATTTATCTTTTCCTAGCTCCTCATTTTGTCTCTTTGCTTCAGGAAGCTGCTTATTGCACCAAAATAAATTGCTCTTCTCATGGTGAATTCTGTCTTCCAGGAATCAAAACACCAGGAAAAGACTGAATGGCAAATTGTTCTGGCTCATGAATTGTCCTCCAAGGCATGGAAAGAGCCCACAGATATTGTATTTGCCAATCAAACCACACAAATTCAAATGCTAAAACACACTTCACAGAGGAGATGCATTTGGGAAGGTTATATTTGTGAATTCATACAGGGTTCTTGATTGATGTGTACTGTGATAGAATCTCTTTTCTTGTTCCTTCTCCACCCAATCACAGTGGCATAATTTTCTCTACAGACCTTTCTGCTGCACTGACTATACACAGCTATCCCCACAATAACATTTCAAGTGCCAGTAACATACAACCCCTTAAAAAAAACCCCTGCATGCTGCTGAGGTACCCAGGCTCTGACAGAGATGTAGAGAATAGAATAATAGAATCATAGAATGTTAAGGGTTTGGAATGGTCCCTGAAGATCATCTACTCCCAACCCTCTGCCCTGGGCCACCTCCAACCCCACCAGACCAGGCTGCTCAAGGACTTAGCCAACCTGGCTGTGAACACTGCCAGGGTTGGGGCAGCCACAGCCTCTCTGGGCAACCTGTGTCCCACCACCCTCACAGGAAAAGCTTCTGGAATGAAGAACGTAGAATGGTGGAGCAGCTGCAGCCAAGTCAGACTACAGCTGACTTTCCCCTGAATTTGCCAGGCTTATGCTGGACTTTCCCCTTTTCTGCACAGCCAACCTGCAGATAAACTGTGTCAGATTTAATGGTGCATGATACAGGCAATTCAGTATCAAGGAGGAGGAAAAAAGGCATCTCTGAGGCAAGATGGGTTATCAGCTCAACTCAAAAAGCAACCTATCAAGAAACACTGCCAAAGTGACTTCAGAAATCTATAATTTAGGTGTTACCTTAAGCCTAAAACTTTGTTTGAAAACTTCATACTTCTCACAAGCAGACTAGCAAAGCCCATGAGGATCAGACCAGCTATCAGTCCAGATGACAAAGTAATACTCTTAGTGTATATCAAGTGCTGTGCACATGAAAGGTAGAGGAAAGATGGCAACATTATACAGTTTTATCCTGCAAGGAATCAAAGCTGTTATTACACAGCAGTTTTCCGAGGTCTATTACACTCCATTGCTTACCCACCAATCAGCTCACCTTGCTGGGCTTCCCAACAATATGAATCACTTTTAAATAACAATGCATTTACTTTACATACAATCTTTGCAGCCTGAAACACCTCACACTGCTTTCTGAAAAGGGAAGCAGCCTGATGATTTATCAGGAACAAGGCTGCTGATGTGCATGGAGCTGCACCAGCATGTCCCAGCTGAGCAGCTGAACTCCTGAACAGCATCATTCACCACTAATTTTGCAACCATTTCTGAGGCAGGGAGTGACACTGCTTTAAATCTTGTCATTTTTAGAACAGAAAGCAAAGAATTCTGAAGTCAGCGAACAGCTGGTACAAAAATTTTAAGGAACTAAAGATAAGAGAAATATGCCCTGTGTCAAAACTTGGCAAAGGGGCAAGGCTGAGATCCCTAATTCTTAATACCCACAGTATTTCTTGGTTTGCTAGAGAATAAGGATTGCTGTGCAATGACAATCATCTCACAGAATCATAAAATTACTTGGGTTGTAAGGGACCATAAAGATCATCTCATTCCAACTCCCCAGTCATGAAGGGACACCTTCCACTAAATTAGGATGCTCCAAGTCCCATCCAGCCTGGCCTTGAACACTTCCAGGGTTGGGGATCATTAGCTGGTGATAATTGCAACAGCAGTGAGAGCCTGTGGCACTCTTCATGTCAACCTTACACACTTAGTCCACAGATGGGCACCATGGCAAAGCATGGTGGAAACTGCAGACACTCCTGGAAGGGTTGTGCCTGCTTGTGTAGCTCTGGGGAAGCATGGGGCTTTGGAAGTAGCAGAGCAAGGTCAGAGGGGCTGTATACACAGATCCAGAGCATCCCTCAGGCAGACTTTTTCAGCCATTCTCATAGCAACAGGTCTCAGTGAAAGACAGTATAAATCCTAGTGGTTGCCTTTCTCTGACTCACATGTATTTACTGCAGTTGTCTCCTGTGAGTTCAGGAGGAACAAAGCTCAGAATTAAATACACTCACACAATTAGGGTTGCATTAACCTAAGCTGCTAAGGGTGAATTTAATAAGCAAAACAGGTAAATTATAAGTCCAAAGACCTGTGATGATGGAGGAGCCCAGCCAGGCACCACAAACCAATAGTTCTAGCTTTGGAGAAATGCTTCCTTCCATCTTCTCATGCTGTTCTAGACATTCCCAGTGCAAGAGAAGTCCATGAGGATAGAGTCAAGGCAAAAGACAATTTCCTGAGCTGTCTACTCCCTTGATGTTTTCAAGGTCTACCCCCTCAGAAGCTTGGTATATCCTCCCATGCTACTTCCTGTATTCAGGAAATGCCTAACATTTCACTCCTTATAGAGGGTCTCCTTTGAGATGGATTAACCTAACACTCCTTAAACTCAGACCTTTCAATTTCCTCTGTTGGAGACTTTGGATTTAGATACCTTTGCTGTACTGGAAAATATCTACTGATAACAAGCAATTATTGTTACAAGATATATCCTTAGAGATAGAAACTGGTTGCTATGAAAGATTGAAATGAAGGGGAGAGGAGAAAACAAAAAATACTATTCTCACTAACCCTGACAGGGTTTTAATCACTTTCCCAGCATGTCATACCCAAGAGCCCTTGGACTATCTCATGAGCAAAACTCAATTGACACCTATCATGTAAAGCACTTGATTTTCTCATGATAACATTAAGCACCATTACTGGAAATGGATGATACTGTTCAAAGTTAATTTCAGATTTAATTTGGTGTTTGAAAGCATTGAATATATGTATATAATTGCCTCTTGCCACAAACTAGTATTTGGGCCCTGAAGGTAGGAAGCATCCATAGCAAACTAAAAGAGAGTTTGTGGAGGTCTTTCTGTGAGCCTTTATGAGTGTTTATGAGATTAAATGATTTATAAAATACATACCTAGTACAATGTCTGTGATAGGAAGAATTGAAATAAAACAGTTTATGGTTAGGGCTGTTTTAAAGCAATAACTGCAGTGGGGAGGAGATGCTGTGGGAGAAGAGCAGAGGTTAATGTGCTCATCTTGCCATTGGTGTGGACCTGCATGTTCAAGTCCAGGAGGAAATGAACTGAGCAAACAGATGGTGGCATATGCCAGAATGACTTTGGGGTGCATCATAAACCCTCAGAGGGTTCAGAGCACAGGCCAGGACCATGCTAGACAAGCAGCATCAGCAGTGGCCTGGAGAATGCCTACCAGTCCCAAAAAAGAACTTGTCTGCTTCAAGGGCAGTGTGGTAACACATTCTAAGTAGAGACTGGTAGTCCCTAAATGAGAATCTCTGGCACGAGGCTGACCAACCAACAAAATGAGAGATACTGCCAAAGACAGATTAGTAAGATAGTTATGGAGGTGAACAAAACACTAGTTGATACAGAATTTCAGTGGGAATACTGAAACCTCAGTCTAGACCACAGCAAGGAAATGAACCCTTGCAAAGCTCAGGAGAGGCCTGAGGTGAGACAGGATAGACACAGTGAGGGTAGAAAGATGTAAAGTACATTCACTCCTTAGATGACCTGAACTCTGGCAGTCCTCAGGACTGCTGACCACAGGAACCACAACAGCATCTGCATCCGTGGAAAGGCTCTCAATTTGATGAGCATCTG
>NW_008679602.1:147361-148478 GCF_000695815.1 Acanthisitta chloris | reverse complement strand
ATAAGTGTCGGTAGAGACAACAACTCTTGCCCAAAGCCTGTTAGAGGAGAACAGGATGTTTCACACTGCTGCCAGGACACTCAGTAGCAGGACTTTTGAATGCCTGCCAAGGTTAGTAAGGCAGCTGAAGACAGCTGGGAATGGGGCTCCCTAAAAGGACTTGTGGGGCTGAAACAGCAGCATGGGACAGACAAGTCCATACGATCAGGCTTGGACCAGTACAACACAGTGCTGAAAATAATTTTGACACGTCTCATCCCTTGACAAGTGTGGATACAAGATGGTAAACTCATATGCAGACTGTGGCCTATTTCCAGTTCTGAAATCCAAACATTATATTTTCCCATTTCCTTATCCAATGTTGCTTCAGCACTTAATTATCTACCTGCTGGCCTGGCCTTTTCTGCCATACTGGTGCCAGACCATCAATGATGTGTCTATCAGGGTGAAACGAGTTTTGAATCGGGTGATAAATTGTTGTTTTTGCTGCAGCTGCTAACATCTCGTAAATGTTTAAACAGTATAATCGCACACATATCTAGTAGCTGCCTGGTTATGTTTACTTTGGACGAGGTGCTATGAAGTTTCTTAGATGTGTGTGTCAAATATTCATAGATGGCAGACTACTGAAATATCTTTCTGTAGTATTTATTTATAGACTTTATTTATCAACAGAATCAATCTTTATGTTCCTAGCTGCAGCATTGCTTGTTGCCTTACCCATTTTTCCCAGACAGTGCCTGTCTATCTAACAATATCCCTCTTCCTGCAACATCTATTCACAGAATGTCAGTACAAGGTATCTTCCCACGTGTACTCATAGCATCCATCTCTTTAATTTCAACTATATATCCACTCCATCTAATGCTCGTCATCTATCTGAAGCAGTTGCTGTATCTCTGCACACCATCTCTTTATCTAGTCAATGGTATCTGTCTCCCTGTGGTGACTCTCCATCCCTTTGTCTCAGTCACACACAGCACCAGAGCATAATTATGGATTTTGGACCACAACCAGTTCCCCCTTTTTTCCCTTTTTCTTTTTCTTTTTTTTCCAAATTAGGCTCACAAATCACCAATTATTTTATTTGTTTTGATGCAAAGGCTAGATGTGAGAA
>NW_008679602.1:146464-147319 GCF_000695815.1 Acanthisitta chloris | reverse complement strand
AGGCTTATTTTCTTCCCTGCTGTGTGTGAACTGTTCACTGCTGTGAGAGCTGCTGTTATCTGAGAAACTCATCTTCAAACAAGGATGCTGCAGAGACTTCTGCCTCCCTGCTCTCTTCCCTCTTTCCCACTCCCTTTCTATCCTCCCATCTTTCTTCTCTTGCCTCCCCTCACACTTTGCATCCATTCCATTAAGTTTGTCCCTCCCCTTCTTTTGCCCACTTGGCATTCTGAGGATGACAAGTGAAAGTCCCTCCCTATTAAAAATTCACTGCCAAATAAATATTAAAGGAGAGGGGGAAATCCATTTGGCTCTGCGTGATTTATCGTGATCTGCAATGCAAAGCCCAGCACAACAGGTTAAATAGGGTTCACAGCCTATTTATCCACTTCACAGGGGTATGAAGGACTTCGTGACCCTCAGCTGCTAGAAGCCCCATGATGGGGAGAGACTGCCTCCCCACCATCAGTCTGAATGAGATGGAGAGGGGCACGCTCTCAGGGCAGGAGAGGAAAGATGTGAAAAATAAAACCTCTCCTTGCTTTTTTTTCTTCCTACTTTTTTCTCATCCAGAAGAATTGTGACAAGAACAGTACAAGAAATGGTCAGGTCACCTGGAAGTTATCAGAGAGGCTGTTAAAATGTCAGGAGCATCTGAAAGAAAAGAGAGGTGGAAAAAAAAAGTAAAGAAAAAGAAAGCAGAGCAAACTATGACAGAAAAGGAGGGAGGGAAAAGCTTCCGTGTCTCTGGTTTTGATTCTCTGCACAAAGACCCCAGCAGTTCATAATTTTTCTTCAGGCAGGGCCAGTATGGTTCAATGGCAGAATAAAATATGCAGTAATTAATGAATGGCT
>NW_008679602.1:127008-146445 GCF_000695815.1 Acanthisitta chloris | reverse complement strand
TTCCCTTGTTTAGAGCTGCTGGAAAATAGACTGAGACAGATGCAAAGTACAGCAACATGAATTAACTGGTATTGACATAGAAGAAACAAATGATATTTTCACTGAAATCAGCAAACTTACTAACAGATAATGGATTTTAGAGGGGAACCAGATTTCACCTGGAAAGTAAAGAACCTCTGGAGACCTATCCAGAGTTGTCCAAGAACAGGAACAAGAGATTCCTAAATGGAAGCAAAAATATTTGTGTCCCAGTGGGAGCTATCTGCTGAGACAATGGTAGAAACTTGAATTGTTTGCCAAGAGCTGGCACTGTGTTGGCCTGGACACCACTCCTCTGTACCAAGAAGTCTGGTACACCTCAGGATTTATCCTATCTGTCTTTGTAGAAGGTTGTAAGATTAATTTCACTAATATTTGGTATAATACTGGCATGCAGGTGTATGTCATGCATTTCACAGAGGCAAGAGAAAATATTCAATTTTTTTTTCAATTTGAGGCAATGCACAAGCAAGAGAAAGAGGGAGGGAAGCAACAGACCAAAAGGAATATTTGAATCCCTGCTCTTTTAGAAACTCTTACTGCAGCCTGACCTCCAGTTTGATATGTGCATATCTCCCCTCCCACCACAGTCTGCCATGCCTATATAAGCTAGCAACTATAACTACTAGTTTGTGGCTCTGTTTCTTCATGGTGAAGGATGGGAATAACTGTGCTGTCATGAGTGGCTATCAGCCATGTGATGACTAACCCTTAGGGAAGAAGTTAAGAGGAGGCAATGCAGTCCTCAGAGATGAAGGCAGAAGAATAACCTATCATTCCCCTTTCCTACGTTGGTTGGGACTGCTTAACAGTGTTTTAAAAATTCAGCATCCATGAAGGAGACAAGTGCTACGAGTGGGTAAAGTTTCCAAGGACCAAGTCATGAACATATCAGTAGGTCCATAAGAAAGGTCTTAGTGCTTGTCTCTTAAAGAAGTAAGCTACTGCCATGCCCAGATGCATGTCAAGGAGCAGATGAAGCAGCAGCAGTGGAAGAGGGAAAATGGAGAATGATGAGATCAGGGGTCATCTGCTCAAGAGGTTTTGCCCAAATGTCTCTCCTCATGTTCACCTAGATCATGGAGCGAAGACACAGTACATACTGCTTGGAACAGGATGTGGAGACACTCCAAAGGTAGATCAGAAAGAACAATTCATCTTGTGTGACTTGTCTAATTTACTCATTGTGAGCAGATGGGTTATGAGGTCTGCCATCAGTGATGAATTATATTCATGATAAGTCATTCCCAGCTAATGAGGATCCATTATCATTAGCTGCTAAGGAAGAGTAACGGCTTGCCAAGACAGAGTGGGGGTTTCACAATTTCCAGGGAGAAAATTCTGGGCTGGTAGCCACCTGGCAATTGAGTTTTCAGGAAACTGAAAACTTTCCAAGATGGATACCTTCTGCTTGCTTCAATTCTTGGCTTTTAATTTCCTTGGGCAAGTTCAGGAGAGGGAATGTAATAGGAGGAGGAGGAGGAGGAGGAGGAAGTGAAGGAAAATAGTAGTAACCGTGTCTGATAAGACTGTGATTAAATCAAGGTCTCACTCTAATTACACTGCATTTAAATAAACTTGCCTAGTAAGTAATTGTAATTAAACTGCAATTAAACATGTATTTATATCACCATTTCCTCCCCTGCACAGCTGTCTGTTTCCACCTCCTGTTGTTGCTGTCTACCTGCCAAACCTCTGAATTATCATAAGGGACTTCACATTTCCTTGGACTTCCTGGAGAAGATGTTGTGGGGCAAGGTCTGAGACTCCCACCATGCTCCCCCAGCAATCAGCTGAAAGAAGCTTCTGTTTCCAAGCTGTGTGGGAAGAGAGGTGCAGCTGAGGTTGTGGTAAACTACACCTGAGGAAAAGGTTGTGAGGGGCAGAGATATGAAGGAAGGAAGGTGGGTGTCACTTTTCCTCTCCGAGGAACTTGAAAAGGGACATATTTCTCTCTTTTTCAAATTTCTTCACATTTGGGCTAGAAGCTATTTTTCTTGCCTTCTTTAGAGCACCATTGATACAAGAATATTTTCTGAAGCCCCAAATCTCTGTTTACTGCATTAAGTTTGTGTGTTGTTGGACATGTCATGGAGGAAAAGATCTCACTTATCCACACAGTAGTACCTGCAGGTGAGACTCCATAGCTGGGAGTACAACTCTTGAGCTCTATTTTCAGCTTTTCAGAAGTATTCACTAACTCTAACTTTGTTTCCTTTATTTGCAGCACTGAGCTACCTATACAAAACAAGCCCACAGATGGTCTTTAAAGTTTATTGCAGTTCTGAACAATTGGGTTAGGAGAGTCTGTTACTGAAAAACAGGAGGTTCTAGCTATTTAAAATGAAAGCAGGTCCCTGTTAGGAACCTGAAGGTAAGGAAGGGAAAGGAATGCAGTGAGAAACAAAAGAAGAAACAAACAGCTAAAGGGAGAGTGATAAAAATGAAGAGGTAAACACATATCACAGTGCAAAGGATGCCTGGGGCTAACAAAAGCAAACCGGTTTCTCTGCCCTACCTCCCTCTGCACCAGAGATGATGGAAAACATCTCCATTTGTGCCTCTGCTCTCACATCGCTCCAATTAAGGGACTGGAGAAATACCACCGTCACCCTCATCTGTTTGTGTTCAGTTGCTGAAAGGACACTATGCATCTCCCTGACAGCTAGTCATTACAGCTTCGTATGAGCACCCTCCTTCCACCAGAGTATCAAGCCCTCTGCTAAATACCTCCAACATGATCCTCAATACATTTCTGCTACTCAAGGGAGGTGAGCCATGAAGCCCTTATCATGGGAAATCACTGCTGGGAGGGTAAAGGCATCTGGTAGAAGAGAGACTGCATGTTAAACATGCTGCTTCAGAAGATACACAGCAAAGGAGAGAATCCACATGTGCACATGTGGTGTGTCCAGAAGTGTGTATGGGCACAATGTAATATAATAATAAAAAAATCCTTATTATCCAGAAGTAGTTAAACAAATCTATTTGGTTACTGGCAATTTCCCTAGACTGCAGTGTTATAAGCTCTATTCACTCCCTCCCTCTCCTCCTTCAGACATTTCTGTTTTCTCTCTGAATAACTGGTGTCAGGAAGGTCCTTATGCCAGTGATTGGTGAAAAAGAACAGAGCAGGCATCTTAAGCTTGATTTTTTTTGATATGACAGTAGCCAGCCTGATCTGGTGTGATCTATCATGTCAAAGAATATAGATCCCAACTCTGTGACTCTCAATTTAATTCCAAACCTTTCTTTAACCTACAAACCTCAGTTCGACTTCCAGAAACAGGAGACAAAAGCAATACTACTGGAGTGACATTTATCAGAAGAATGATTGGACGTTCCTTTCCCTGCAGACTCACTCTGGAATCACTGTTTATTTATTGGTTAGCTCAACAACACAGTTCACTCATAAACAATCTGGTCTAAATGATATCCTTCCCACTTTCTAAATCTAAAGGGTGGAAACCCCCAAGGCTGTCATTGCCCACCCTTCCCCCACATAGCTCTGTCGCTCACATCCTTTTTAATCAGGAGCTAGTGAAAGACATACCATCATTTTAGGGTACACAAACTGCTGCCCTTTCCCTTTGGCAACCTGCTGCCCACAGAGACATACCATTGAGTACATGACTACTTTCAGTTTGATTCAGCTCAACTTAAATGTGTCGTCAAAGGAGGCAAATGACTGTCACAGGTCAAAGCCCAAACCTTCCCTTCTCTTTAATGGCTCAGTGAGAGCCTCAGGCTTTTTGTTTTCACTTGCAGTGAACTCTATTCTGCCAGTAATTTTGTTCTGCTATTAGGCAGATGGAATAATGTGAACAATTATCAGCAATTTGTGCATTCTCTGTCTTTGATGTAAATACATCTATTTGCAATCATGGATGGCCTTCAACCCCCTTACAAGAGACCCAAGACAGATCTTTTAGAAATGAGTCTTAGACAACAGTCTCTGAACATTTGGGACTCAGTGGAGCTATTCAAGAACAGTCTGGACACAATCCTGTGCAATATGCTCTAGGATGACCCTGCTTGAGAAAAGAGGTTGAACCAGATGACCCAGTGTGGTCCCTTCCACCCTCACCATTCTGTGGTTCTGTGTCCAGCAGTGTGGATGGAGTGCAAGAGAAGACTTTCCCATTTCTTTCCATGCCTGCCTGTCACACACCCATCAACCATCAGATGCAAGCTGTGTGCACAACTGCAGACTCATTCACTTCCAGAACTGAGTATTCAAAATGAATACTCACTCTCACATTAGCTTTAGTCAATTTATTGGAATCAAAATGAGCCACGGGCAGATTAAAAATACCAATGAGTCCGACATCCTTTCCCTTCTGCATTCATTTGCACTGGAGACATAGGCAGCACTAACAAAAGTGTGTCATGCAGGGCCTATTTTCTTCCCAATGGCCCACTGGACTGGTGATTTTTACACGCTAGAGCATGACCAAGAACAAGTCCTGGGAATAAATGTTTTGTTGTTGTCTTAGCCATGGAAGGAATAAGGATGTAGCTACAAACAAAACCCAGACATTCCCTCTGAAATCCCAGTGTAGAGGAGAGCTGTGAGGAGGAGGGGGAAAGCCTCCAAGAGTAGAGGCAGAAGGCTATGAGACATTATCCTTCATTCAGCATGCAGATGAGTTTGCCAAGCAGGAAGCAAAATGGAGAAAAGGTGTCTGACGCATCACATGCCATCTCCGCTGTCACTCACACACTTTAATTACCTTAAATCAAGTGCAATAGCTTCCCCAGCCCTGAAATACGTGCTGTCTGTCTCCTTATACACATAACAAGGCCTGCAGGGATTTCAGAGACTTTAGCCTTGTGAGTCTCATTGCTCTGATCTTCAGGTTTCTTTTAGCATAAAATCGGCTGAAAAGCATTGAGAAGCACAAGCTTATTTTTACAAATTCCTATTCTGCTTGCCAAACCTAGCTGAGTCAATGAATGCCCAAGATTGTGATTTGGATTCTCTTGCACAGAGTATATTTGTGTACTGCTGTTTCCATATGTCATCATGTACTTGTTATGCTGCTTGTATCTCTACTTGTACCTAGCCAAGGAAGGAGCCACAGCAGAAAACCTGCAATATTTCTAATTTACATGAGATTTCTAGGGATGAGAAAAACCTCTTGGAAGGAAAAAAAAATAGAATCCCCAAACACCTCTCCCTTCCCCAGATTCCAATCAAAATTAGTTCCTCCCAAAGAAATTAAGGTCATGAAAAATTAGCTGAGCTATCTCAGTTGTTTTTTTTTTTCTATTGCTATCTCTGGCTCTTGGCCTTCAATTTGCTAATTACTGTGGGTGACATCCCAGGAGACACGTATAAAATTAAGTACTAAACCACTGTAAGAAAGAGTGGAATTAGTCTCAGGTAGTTCAGTCACATAGAATTAGGCATCTGGTCTAAACTAAATTTTGTGGCTACCCCTCAAATCAATGAAAGGAGATAACAGATACATTGCAACCATAGGTAAAGAAAGTTAATCAATTAATCATCTTTCAGAAGTGTCTTCCTCTCTACATGATCTACAAAAGAAGGTACATAGCTGGCTTTGGTTAGACACACAAATTTTACACCCAAAAGGCTACTTTTTGTAAAGCATCATGCTGCTGACAAAACATGCCCCAAGGAGATGTTTGAGTGAAGATAGATGAAGGAATATTAAAATGGTCAATGTAGAAAGATATGAGCCTAAACTATTAAATCCATATATTCCTGCAAATCTCAGCACCAGGGCTGTCTGAATATCCTGTGTCCTGAATTTTGGACATATGTCATAGAGGTAGGGAAGGTCTAGACCATATAAAAGATAAGCAGAAAAAAAAAAGGTGGTTTACTTAGGTAATTGCTTGCTTTTCCCTGCAAAGACAATGAATTCATCACACATGATGCAAACTGAGAGCAATCCTACTCCCAAAGATCTTGCATGGGAATGGGCTGAAATGTAAAAGTAGTATGATGATATTTTAGGCGGCAATACAGTGTTATCCTGAAAATCTCAGCCTGTTAGCAAATTACGGTTTTGCTAGGAAACATGATGTGTGATTTGCTGGCTCAGTCTTGCAGGATATTTGTTGTCCCATCTGAATATAAGGAGATGATCCAGGGTGCAGGTTGATCAGTCCTTGAGGAGGACACCTGGGACCAACATAGTTCAAGTGGAAGGTGTGGGCTGGAGTTGAGTTCATTTTGTGAATAAATGAAACCAGAAAGTCACCATTTGCTTAGGATGCATTTAAAAGTAAGGAGAAAGAAAAACATTGCAGAAGTTTATGATATTATAAAATCCCTATTCTTTAGTTTGATTCCCATCTTGGAGACATCCACAGGAAATACATCTACAGAAGGGATCTGAGAAAGGAAACGGCAGTGGATTAGGACATCTTTTCTACAACTGGTAGAAAAGAAAGCCCAATAGAATATGGGGGTGTAAAATTTTGTGAAAACAGCAGGTTTTTAAGATTAAGACTGTAGCAGCCCTATAGGCTTTTCTCAGCCCTTTCCCCCACAGAATCTACTTTAGAGCTCTCCTTACAAAAATCCAGCCTGATTGTTGATGAAGACTCTCTTGCCCTACTTGGTCATTTTGTGTCCATGCCCCAAACCTGAATAAGAACATGCATGTTTGGTGAAGATGATGGTGCATTCTCAGAAGTGTGGACAAAGTTGCCACTTTCACAGCCCACATACTTGTTATATCTATCTGGTGCTACCACCTACTTCACTTCTGATTACGTGATTTCCACATTGAAATAAACACTGCTGTAATGATAAACAACAAGTGATGAGCATGACATATGAAAGCTGACTTCACATATGTACCCACAAAAAACAGCAGAAGAGATTTCCATGAAGCATAGGAAGCAAATCAATAACTCAGTTATGATGTGGAAAGAAGTTTGGTGTGGCTTGCAAGAACTGACTGAACATACAGGCTAAATTCATCATCTGGCAGTGGCATGCTAGGCACTGGTTCTGAAACACTGTCACCTTAGCATCAACACTGCACATGCCCACCATGTGTTTCAGATCCTCTGGTACATGACTTGAATATTTTCCTTCCCATTTGTCTTGCTTCTCAGAAATGCTGAGCACAGTACATAAAATCAGCAGGAGCAAGGAGTGCTCAGCAGATTTGAAAACAATGCCACATGTAGGTAAACATCCAAGGCAGGAATGAGCTGCCAAACATCAGCCCCTTGTCTCCTTTGAATATTTTGCCTCTTATTTTTACACACGCACATGCTGTAAAGCCTGTTTATCTGTTCACTGCTTGCTCGATGAATCTCCAAAGCCTCCTGTACCCCAGCTATGATTCATTTCTGAATAATTTCATGAAAAGCAAATAGCATGTTTCCAGTTCCACACACTTGTCTGATATTACTGAGCACTTTATCATTTGAAAGCAATTTTTTCCCACTTGTCTCAATCTTCCCTTTCCCCCCAAACATGTAAAATCATTGCCCCTACATTCTGACCCCTCAGAGATCACAAATCATTTTAAGTGGAGGAAAGGTTGAGCCCCAGCTTTGTGCTTGATGCATTTTGTTTAAGTTGCTCGTGCTGTTCCAACATCTGTCATATCCTCCACAGCAGTGCAATCAAACTGTCAGGGCTGAGTGAAGTTTTGCTGATCCAATCTGCTCCTTCTGTGATTCCTGTCAAAAGCATCAGGAGGTGGCAGATACAGTTGTGTGCTCTTTAAACAACAGATCTTTATTTTTGCACATTAGAGGAACTGTTGTTGTTTGTTTCTCTTAAGCTCACCAAGCATGTTCAGATGTGGCTGCAATCACAAACCAGGCTGCATTTCCCAGACTCTTCTGCATTCCTACAACTCCCCAGTTTTACTTCCCTTCTTCTCATATGAGGATAGAGCACATAAATATCTCTGTCTTGCTGGTCTCTGCAATTCCATAGCACATCTTGGAAGCACCCAGGAGGAAGTTACTTTTTGGATCCTGCATTATTATTAATGATGTAATTAAACCAAAGGGTTGCAGGGAAAGGTGAAGAGAGTCATATTTTAATAAGCTCCCTTCTGGATACTGCTCTGTGAATTGCCAGATAAATGTTATTCCCTGTTAACGATACCAAAAGAATTTGATACTAATTGATATTATTGATACTAATATTACTAATCACCTTGACTAAAAGGACAGGATGTTCTTTCATCATTTAAAAAGCATGTACCTTTGATGTACCTTAATAACTGACAGAATTTGGAAAAAGAAATATTCCATTTGGGCTCTGTTAATATGCAGCATGTATTTTTAATTAGCTTTCCAGCATGATGCACCTTTTCACACTTCTGACTGAAGCCTTAAACTCTTGCTGTGAAGTGGAAACTTATGGTTTTATCATTTAATAAAAGGAACCTGAATCTGAGGTGAATCGTATGGTTCTGCCCCATTTCTATGCTGGCCTCATAGCCTATGGCTCTCCCATCAAGGCAGAAAGTCTTCTAATTACAGCAAAGCACCAATGGAAAATGAAACTTGGGGTGCCACTGTGCCCTCTTCTCTGATACTTATATTGGCTGGTGACTCCTGCTGTGATGAAAAATCAGGTTCAGAAATGCTTTGATTCATTAAAGAAAAAAATGTTTTCTTTAAAAAAGAAAAACCCTAAGATGACAGTCTTTGGTTCCCTAATACATTTGCTTCTTTTAAAATCTCAGTGTCCGAACCTAACTAGTAGGAAAACACATTTGACTTTCCATGATATGATCTTACCCCCTTCCAAAGCATCCCAGCCAGGGACTGGACTATTCTTCCTTGAACAAAGAAGAAATCTGAAAGACCTGGCAGAGAGGAATCCAGTGCTCCCTATAGGCATGAGAAAGGATTGGCTCCAACCTCCAGTTTGGATACAGAACTTCAAAATACACACCCTGCCCTTACAAGTAAACCCACAGATTAATGACAAATAAATTCTTGAGTCCAAATGTGTGTGGTTCAGGGTTCTGAAAATCCCACATGGTATGTGGTTGTCATCACTAGGAGCTGCTTTCTCTTCTACCTCTTTTGGCTTCTACCATGGTTGTTCTGTAACCCAGCCCTTCCAGTTAAAATTCACAACAAATCCCAAGAAGACAGTCTCCCAGGGAAATGCAGTGAAAGGAATGGACTCTCAGCTCACACTTCCAAAAATCTGTCTTATGTTACCTAGGCATGCACTGTAAAACAAGGAAGGTAATAGAAAAGTGAATGGCAGCACTTCCACGGGACTGAGAGCTTAGCAGGTTGGCTCTACCTGGGAGAGCTGTTGCAGCTACTGATTACACATCATCTCTCACTGTGTTAACAGCTCAGCCTGACTCCAGCTGATGTTGAAGCTACTTTTGGATCACATCTGTGTTATAAGATGGAGTCCAATTGTGAGCTTTTTGGCAGCTGTATATAGTACTAAGCATCCACTAATTTGAATTTTTTTCCGAGAGTATACATCTGTGGGGAATTTACTGGTTGCTCATCTCTGAATTCAAGTAATATGGCACAAAGAAAAACAAAATCAAAGGATTTTGCTGGTCATAGGACCTCTCCTTATAAACAGGATCCATTAGACCAGATGAAATGAAATAGTAGTCAGGGAAGAAAAATTTGCAGTGTCTGAGGAGTAGCCACTCTCTGAGGAAGAGAAACAGTATTAATAATTTTGACTAAAACAATGAGTTCCCAACTGTTATCTCAAGTAGAATTTCTAGCAGCGCACCCATCTTGCACTTTAAAGGAAATGAAGTTTGGAAAGTGAAATAGAAAATGGGAATTTTTGGCTGGCAAAGACAGGGAGAAAAAACCATCCCCAAACATTTTATTTTTTTTCCCATGCTGGAAAAATAGGAAATGAAAGCTGAGTTGGCCAATTAACCCCCACAATCCCCAAAGGCAAGACAAAATCTTTTTGCAGGAAAGCCTTGAGGTGAAGCCAATTCAATTAGTTTCCACAGCAAAACTGTCAAGATCCAAAAAACTAGGTGGAATAATGAACTGATTAAAACCTGTAATTGCAATTCAATGGAGGAAACCATTAATCATGGAGATGGCAATATTCTCTCATTTCCAGACTGTGCTTGGTTGAGTTGCCAGCAAAAGGGATTGTAGGAATAAAGGGCTAATGTAAACTGGAAAAGGAGCACCCTAGATAGATATTTCTGTGGTTCCATGACTGATCTGAGGAAAAGAACAACATTCTCTAGACAATAAGAGTGTGTTAAAAAAGTTACAGGCATATTTTTTTTTTCTTATTCTTATTTCCTCAGCTCTCAGTGGTTTGCACCACATGTCAGAAAATATCAGCCTAAGTAGCAGTGATGTGCTGGACCACACTCAAAAACTGAACTCAAAGCCATTTCTTCCACCTTTAATTTCATGTGTTTCTAATATTTTCTCCTCTTGATTTTTTTGTCTTGCCTAGCCCTGACTACAGGTACTTTGGTCTCATCTTCGTAGGGGTGACAAAGTGTTTGTGATGTTCCCAAAGCAGTTAGCATCTCAAAGAAAGGGGAAGCCATGTTGCCAGCTGGCAGCTCCTCCAGAGATGTTCAGACACCACCACCATCTGCACCCTCTGCTGCTTTCTCATCTGCTGCAGATGCTGCCATGGCACACGCTGCATTGCAAAGGGAACCAGAGAAACAAACCTCACTTCTATTCAAACAAAACCAGATTTTAATCAAAGGCAATATTTCTATCTAAGATTTTTGAGATAACTCCACAGCTCAGACAAGTCTTCATGCCATGACTTTTCATCATCAAAACCTGAAAGATTAAGCCATCACGATTAACCTCAAGAGGCAAGGTCTGTCACCCTCTCTTTTTCAGCCTAGGTTTTTCCCTTGGCTGACTCCTCTATATCCTCACTCCAAAGGGAAGGGTTAGACTGGGGTTACCACTGAGCTACAGAAAGTGTCAGGCAGGCTGGAATGAGAGCAGACAGGATGATAAAGAGAAATGGGTGGTGACAGAGAGGGTGAGGAGAGGTCTAAAAAGCCAATACTGTATCAAGTGTGCGCAGCATATAAAACCGATCAGGAAATTAAATGCAAAGCATGATGAGAAGGGACTGCTGCATTTATGCCAAACCAGAATGAAATTTAGCAGAAGAGGAAAAAACCTCGATGTTACTTCATTTTGAGAACTGATTTGTCAGTGTGTAATATTTTCCAATGGTTTGATGCCATTTAAACTAAAATTCCAGTGAAGCCTGTAGGTCTTGTAATTATCAATGGTACCACTAAGTGGCTCTTTCACAAACAAGGAAGGTTCAAAACCCAAGACATGAAAATTCTCCTGCTGGGAAGAAGGAATGTGAAGAAATAGGGTGAGAATGAGTGAAAGCTTCTCTAAGTCGAGCAGACTCTTCCCCTGGAGAGCTCTGAAGAAGCAAAGCTTAATTAATTGTAGCACCATTGAAGCTCTGCAAAGAAAAAACCTATTAAGTCATGAGTTCCATCCTTCAGACTACAGTCCAATTCCCACTGAGCTATCCAGGATATTACTCAATGTCTCCAGTGATGAGCTTTCTGGAAATCGTAACTCACTGAAGCTGTTGGGTATTGAACAGCAAAAGAGCTCAGATAACTTTGGGAAGGAAAAGTCATAACTGCAGATCTCACAGCCTGCAGGAGTACTTAGTCTTTGCTTAAAGTGTAAAGTAGAAGACATAAGAAAAGTAGAAGGTGCAAGAAGGAATAGTAAGGGTGAATTTTCACTTTCTCGTTGTCTCCGTCCAAATTCATTCTTAGCTCCAAGAATGTTTCCAATCAGAAGACTGCTCTGCACTTTAGACATGAGAGCTGTAGAGAGTGGTTACAGGTACACTTGCAGTCTCTCACAAATTATTGCAGCCAGCAGAAATTCAAATTATTGCAAACAAGCAAGATCTGAGCTGTTTGCAAAGCTTAGATGTTTTTTGAACTCATTGGAGACCTACCAAGCATCTCTGCCAACCACATCACTTTTAGAGTGAAAAAATACAGCTTTGAATTAAGTGATGCTTTAATGGATTGGCTTGGTCCCTCTGCCTTTTTTATTTTTTTATTTATTCTGGAAGCCGGCACCAACTTCCAAATCTTGCTCTTAATATGTATAAACCCATTATTAATTTATTATTAGCTTATTTTGCCACTAATGATCTGGGTGAAGACTTGTCTGTCAATTACCTCATGTCAAGGGAGATAAAAAATAACCCCTTAACTTGATTTAAAGGCTACAGCTTCTAAGTTGTGGGAGCAATGTGGGAGTTCAGAATTTTGACAAGCTCCAGGGACAGTTTAAAGGAATGGGTACTTTTAGCATGAAGGAAGAGTGAATGTATTCCTTTGCCATGGGGAAATGAAGAGCAGCATTAAGCAACTCATACCCCTAACTCAACAATGCTTCCTGGAAGACCGGATGAGAGGAAAAAAGTAGGTTCACTAATTTCCATCTGGAAATAGAATTTCTAGCATTTAACTGAGTGGAAAACTCACTGCCTTCAGGCTGCCTTGAGGTGTGATATTTTCAAGGTGTTCTCTGAATTCTTATCCCTGCTGTACTGAATAATATCAACAGGATTTTCAAAGCAAGTTCTCAACAGCCTCCTAACCCACAAAATTCATCTGATCCCATTTCTACACAGAAGCTTATTAAAATCCTTCATTTTTTTCTGTCTGTATGTAAGTAGGTGGGAACAAGCTACCTTATGTTCATCAAGGAAAAGAGGATGCACAAAGGATGTACCTTGATGCACTTAACATTGCAAATCCACTGTCCCATTCACATGGCAAAAACTTGTCACACAGTCAGGTCATAAGGGGTACAAGTAAAGGCAGTAGTGAGGTTGGATGAGCGATGGGATAATTCTAAGCTAACCAGAGAGTATATACTGAACAGTAAATGTGAAACTATAGCAGTGAGACAGATCCCCGGACTCCCCAGACCTTTTACACACCCTGGACTATCCCTGGCTTCACTACTTCAGGATCCTGGCAAACCATCCAATCTAGAAGACAGCCAATGCCAAGATCCATTTTCAGAGCCTCCAAACTCTGCTGGTTCTTTCCAGGTGACCTCATCAGCCTTTCTGAAATCTCCAACACTCCTGTAGGTCCCCCAGAGATCATACTGGGATTTGTTTACACTGCCTTTCCCTTTTCTTTTCAAGACCTTGGCCATGTTTATTGATTTATGCTTTGTTTCACAGCCTGCATTTCTGCTGAAGGTGACCCCATGTCTCCTCAGACTGGAGTGTTACTCTTTTGAGGTCATGCTCTAATGCCTGCCTGGCTCCTGTAAAACATCACTCTCTGAGCAGCTCCTGATGGATGTTTTGGGCAAGAGTTCTGCTTATTACATGTCAAATATGGTTCAAAAATGAGCACAGACTGACTGCCTTGATGAGGGGAAGCCAGGATCATGTCAAAGTTCTTTGTGTTCTAAAGGTCAACACATCAACTTCTCCAACTGGCTTTCCTATGGCTGCAATTGTAAACCTTTTGCTCAATGTAATCAAATGAATACCTTTTGAAAAATCAGTTGGTGAAAAAAGATCTACAGAATTCAAATTAGGGAAATAGAACTTTCTGTCTTCAGATCAGAGGAAGAAATGAACTTTTGTCCTTAGAAATCAACTGATCTTGCCATTTCTCAGTTCTGATAGAACAACTGATAGAGCTCCACTGGAGCCAAGCTTTCAGAGAATGAGCTCCTACAGATGGGTCCAGTAATTGATACTTGAGCTCTTTATTAAGTTGTAAATTTTAAAAAGTATAAAGCATGAGAATCATGTCATCTTTATGCTTAGTATTTAAAACTGAGATAGCAACCAAAGTTTCTTCATTTGGGTTCAAGACTGTGAGTGGCATTATCCAGCAGATACCACACCATGATGTTACAAATGCCATACATATACCCACTTCATAGCATTAACCTCCTAATTATCAGTGCTGTAAAACTTTTCAAAGTAACTCAAACTTCTGCTTCACTCATTCAAACCATTGCTGCTTGTGCTACTACATTTAGAGAGAAAATAATTCCCTTCTCTGAATAATTTGTATTGTTCCCTGCAAGGTCTTTATAAACATCAATCATATCTCCCTCCAGGTTCTCTCTTTTCTAGACTACATAAATTTAGTGCCTCACATGTCTCCTCCCTCTGTTTCTCTAATCCCTCCAGGCCGTGGAATTGTCTATTTATTTTTTTTTTAGTTTTTCATATCTCTCTGAAACTTGAGGACAAGAACTGCACACTTACCAAGTGCTACACAGGAAAACAGAGTAGTTAGCAGTGCTAACAGTGTCCATATTTAGGACAGTCTGAATAACAAAAAGCAAGGTATTCCAGCAGTATAAAACAGCACAGCCCATACAAACTGTCTTGATATATATCAGCAGAAAATCTGGTCATGAACACATCTTCATACATCTTCACAAAATTTCATTATATGCTTTGCTAAAGATTGGGAGAAGTTCATGAAGAATGGCACTATCTTGTTTATAAATTATGGTAGAGAGGATAGACAGGAGAATCCAATCTAGATTTTTCTATGAGGGAAAAAAAATGCTTTCAAGTATAATGGAGTCAGTGTGTTTGAGTAAGCATTTTCATAGAGTAGCATTACACTGCATGATAGGATTAGAGTGTACATATTTACACACGATTTCTAAAGTGATGTAGAGCCATCACACTACAATGCTGAGTCACATGTCAGCATGAATGGGATATATGTGGTTCTTCATCTGATTAAGTGAAAGATGCATTCACAAAAACAGTAGTATTTGATGAGTTTGCTGGCAGCCCTCCATGAAAGGGAGGCAGTGTACAGGCTGCTAGGAGGAGGCCAGACAGACAGACATTCAGGTGGGATGGAGCTGGCATAGCTCACCAGTTCCCAATGGGTGTTGCCCAGGGCAGTCCTGCTCAGGTGCATTTGCTTTTCTTGATAAAAGGAAACAGCAAACTTCAAACCTCTCCTGTCACCAGAAATGCTTTCAGGATTTATTTCTACAGGGTAGAGAGCTGTGTAATCTCCAAAGAAGATAAAGTTTAATTCTTTCCTATATTTAATAGCATCCATAAAATGCCAGCATATTTTTGAGCTTTGCATAAACTGACCAGATTCAGACTCTGCTTTGAAGGCATTTCATCCTGCTGCAAAATCACCAATGAGCTCTGGTGTCTTTGTAGTCACCTGAAAGTTTATCAAAAGTGTCTCCCAAAGACCCATGACATCTGGTGATCTAGGCATCACTTTGCCAGCCCAAAGATATTACTACATTTCTCTCCTTTCCTGAGAAAACCCTCCCATTTTTTCAGCAGTTCCTGAGGATTGGAAAACCAAACAAAATCCCAAACAGAAGAATATGAAAATTAGACTAGACAGTAATGAAGATAAAATTCAGCCATTCTGTGTAATAGTAGGTTTCATCCTCTGCTGGAATAATGTACTCAGGTTCAGTCACTAAAAAGGCCAAGCAGAAAGAGATACAGTGGAGGAGCAAAAGTAGATTGGATTATTATGCATTATTATACAGGAAGAAGAAAGTAATCCATTAGAAGGAAAATGAAAAGCTTTGGGATGATGAGGGGTAAAAAGTAAAAGAGGGAAAGTAGACATATGAGAGAGCACTGTAGATAATGTCTAGAAGTCAGGTTCAGTCACTAAAAAGGCCAAGCAGAAAGAGATACAGTGGAGGAGCAAAAGTAGATTGGATTATTATGCATTATTATACAGGAAGAAGAAAGTAATCCATTAGAAGGAAAATGAAAAGCTTTGGGATGATGAGGGGTAAAAAGTAAAAGAGGGAAAGTAGACATATGAGAGAGCACTGTAGATAATGTCTAGAAGGGCAATTACTAGTTTCTCTCTACTCCCATAACACAAGACCTGGAGGGCAAGGTGCAATTAAGGGCCACCCATTGAAAACTCACAAAAATGAGACACTATTTAGCGTGTAATTAACCTGTGGAACTCACTCCCACATGGTATTCTGTGGACAAAGAACTCAGACAGAGCCCAGGAAGAATTAGATATTACTAAGAAGCAGTAAGATAACGTTTTGCATTCTACCAGCTTGGATAAAAATAAAATACAAAGAATATCAATCCTCCTGCTTCAGGGCCTAAGTTGTTCTTTGTGATCAGCAGCAGGTAAAGCTCAGCAGGATGTGAAAGATGCAGTTCTGCCAATGAAAGCTTTAGTGCACAGCCCTTTCCTGTGTGCTTCTTGTCACTTATCTCAGATACTTATATGGCTCCCACAGTTCCAGTATGTGAGTTCATTACAATCAGTAACATATTCATCATTACAATAGCCTGAGAAGGTACAGAAGAGCTTTTGTACAGACTTTGAACGAAAAGGTTAGGGACCCAGTGGAGGTCACACAGGAGAAGGGAGCAGAGCACTGCACTGCTCCATGCATCCATCCAGATCACTGGACCCTACTGAATCCCAGATCAAAGAACTAGCTGGAAAGGAGACAGTAACTCTATTTCCACAACCCTTTCAAACATAGATGTCCCAACACTAAGCATACCAGTAATTTAATTAAACACCATCCTTAGCACGATCAATGCAATCATTTGCATCAGCCAAACCATGACCACTGCTCCAGGAACCCAGCACTCAGGTGGTACCTCCCAGCAGCTTTCCCTGACCTTGTTGATACCCAGAACTAGCTCAGCAGTAGGTTTGTCCTTTGGGATGAATTCTAGCTAGCAGTGCTGGATGGCATAATGTCTCTTAGCATGCAATGTTTTCTTCCTGCTCTGACTTATCTATACAGTTTTTAGTGCATGCAGCACACTTAGGGTCAGGCCATGCAGCTGCTGCATGTTTTATTCACCTAAGCAGTACCAGTGAGTCCAAAAGAACTACTCCTATGGGTTGCACAATCTGCCAATCTTTTAAAGGACAGATATACAGAAACTGTGACTCTCCTCCATGTGGAGATGGGTCACGTGTCTCTTTTCACTAATGGCTGTGTACTCTGTCACTTTTTATATTATCATTTATTTTTAATATATTTAACTGAGTCTTTCATAGTCAACCTTTGGTGATAAGAAAACTACAGCACTCCTTTACCATTCTTATTTCTTTTCTTTTCTTTCTAACCTTCTTTTTTTTCTTGCACCAGTTTTGCCCCGAGATGGAAATGTAAAGGTCCACCACAATCTTTGCTGGAGAAAAGAGTCCCCTTTGAAACTGTGATACAATGAATGTACAGGTCATTTTGAGAATAAAACATAAAGACACACTAACCATGAAAGATTTATTTCCTTCACAAGTGATAAGCATGTATGAAGGAAAGATTTCTTTTTTTTGCTACCTTTGGCCTGCTGTGGAACTCTTGTTAAAAAATGTTCCTTGATACTAATCTCCAACTGGTGTTTCACTTATCTTGAACTCTCAAATGTCACCAGCTTTCAACTGGTGCTGAGAAAAGACCTAACTTACATATCTATGAAAGAGAGCTCTATTTTAACCAAGTCTCTTTCTTTCTTCCTCCCTTCCTTTTATTCCTTCCCTCCTTCCCTCCCTTCTTTCTTTCTTTATTCTGCCACTGCATTTCTGCTTTGATGTTGATTTTTAACACAAAAAAGAAAAAGGGCAAGAGGAGAAGCCATAAATTATACAGAATGAGACTACTCTTCATTTGTCCTCCACTAAAGCAACACATTCTCCCTCAATCTGACACAGAGCAAAAGTTTTAACCAAATTTAGCTTATAAGAGGTTCTTCTACTTCACCAGGGCCAGAACCAACTTTTCTGAGCTGGATGGTGGATCTGAACAGATGGCAACAGCACCCTGCAAAGGTGAGGAAGGTGGTTCTTCAGAAATACAAAGACATGGGATGGGAAGGGAACAGTGGATGCTCACAAAGACTGGAAATGAACAGATTTGATGTCACCTGTTCCAATCTGCAACCCTGTTCTGAAATGTCACCATAAACCAAAAAAACCACCCTGTCACTTTGATTGCATAGCCATGAACATGATATAACACCATTGCACTGTAGATTTCCATGGGGCCCCATTCCAAAGTCAGGTAATGCAGGGACCGGGATACTCTTCACATAAGGGAAGCATCAAGCAGTCAAGGGTCCAGCTGAGGATGCTACCGACAAAGACCAGTAGAAAACTGCTTCATTAAATGGATCTTGTTATGAATCCATAGATCAAAAATGCAATAGAGTACATTCTAAAACACACATCACAAGGAAGATCACAGGGGAATGCAAGTTACATATTCCTTGATCATTGGGCACCAGAGGTGCACAGCTGAGTTGTGCAGCTGAACAGAGGGATACAAGGAGGATGATGACATTGCCCTTTGAGAAGGAAAGGACTCGAATTCCATGTTCGACAAGACTGTCAGAAATTGTCAGTTCTCCACATTATTTCTTAACCTGAGTAATCATTATATTATTGGCTCTGAAGTTCACACTCTGTAAAGTAATCTGGTAAAGTAATAAGGCATCGAGGCATCGAGGATAATTATATGGGTAGTTCTTGCTTTTCTGCTAGTGTCTTGTTCCTTAGATCTAAACAGTGGACACACTTTCTATGGTACACTCATCTGAACATATCAAACTGCTTTATAGATGTTCATTTTCAGTAATTACCAAGCAGCACGTGTGAATAATTTACAGAGTGGCAGAAGTGAAATTTCTACTGCTCACTCACTTTGTTTCTCTGATCTGCAGGTTTTGCTTTTTCTGTTTCTTTGTTCCTCCCTCATTTCCTGGCCACTGTAAATAAGGAATGTCACTAGTTTGAATACTTTCACAAATGACATCTCTAGACACCTATACCTACATATATCTGGCCTTAAATTTGGAAGCAAATCTAAAGCAGAAGCCTAAGGTCTATGACCTAACCTAAGCCTAAAATCCCTTCCCAGAACCAGCTATGCCATTGGAAGAGTTTCTGCCTTCAGCTGCTTTTTAGCTAAAGTGAACTGTTTCATCAGCACTAACCTAGCTTTTTATCCAGGTAAAATGCAACAGCAACTAGTAAGGAGGTGTGAGCTACAAAGCAGTAAGTGGGAGAGAGTCTGACTCTAAAATACATCCCACTAATTTCTTGAGAAAGTCAAAGAAATTAACAGACCTGAACTCATTAAATTCAGTTAGAGTCACTTGTGAATGTGTCTCATTAAGACAAATACAGCTTAAGCATATGAAGATCAACATGGGAAAAGATATCTTGTATTTTGAAACTTGGTGGGGTTTTCTCCTCCATTTTCTGCAGAGATTTTACACAATCCTGTTTGCTCAGTCTTTGCCTTTCGTTTTTCCCTGTCTGCTGTGGGATTCTATCTCCCAGGGCAGTCTACATTTAACAGGCATGAGCATTTAAAACATAACTGTGAATTGTCATAATTGTAATTTTGAGCAGA
>NW_008679602.1:108713-126983 GCF_000695815.1 Acanthisitta chloris | reverse complement strand
ACAGGATCTTAATTGCCTTTTTCATGACAGATATTAAAATAGACCTGATGCTTGAGAGAGTTTAATACTTGAACAAGAGAAGAATGGTGACCACTTTCAGACACTCAGAAAGGAAAGTGATTCAAAGAAGCAGAAGTAGAAAGGTGTGGCAAATGGCTAAAGGTGTGACACAAAGCCCAGCAAAGTACAAAGCTGAACACAAAGGAGGAAGGAAAAATACAGCAGCTGTCTACCAAGACAATATGAAAAGGTTGAAAAGTTAAATAATCAGAAAGGAAAAAAGGGAGAGCTTTCATGGTAGGAAAAGAGAAAGGGCAAAAGAGAAAGAAGCAACACAATGACAACATAGTCTTATACACACAGAGGAAAAAAGAAGAGCCCAATGATAGAACATACGGACAAAGAAAAATAACCCCAACCACAGATGGATTTCCAAGGCAACACATAGAAACCAAACAAAAACTGAAGACAAAAAATTAATTTCAAATCTCCAGAAAAGAATTAAATCCCCAAAACATTGTGAAAAAAAATCCCAAATAACCTTTTCCAGCTTAACAAAAATGCTCACTTTCTAAAAAGGCCATTTTCCAACATGAGTTTTCCCATTCAGCTAATGTCACCCAGCTCCAGTTATGTATTCCAGGCCCCTAGGGCAAAACATAATCTATCTGTGTTTGGAATGAGACCATTTTTGTTCAGACCTTAGGCCAACAGCAACCAAGGGATCCATCAGTGCCCTGGAGAAAAGAAACAAGAAGAGCATGCATTGAATGTCAGCTAGTGCCCAAGCAGTCAAGGGTACCTGAGCCAAACTGTCACTTTTAATAACCATAAGTCATCATGGCACCCTCAAAATATTTCAGAGTGTCTCCTTCCATGCAAGCTGCTGCAACAGCTTCCACTGGAGTAAGATAAGAAGCTTCAATATGCAGCCATGTAGGAGCTGCAATGTACTCTTTGTAGAGCCCTCCCAGCATTTTCAGGTATTTAGGAAGCTCTTCTATAGCAGATCACTCAACTCTCTGCAATGAGGAATGCACAAGCACTGCATGCTAAAAGTTCATTGTTTCAGACCAGCTCATGGAAGGCTTCACCCAGGTGGGACTGCCATCTGTACCTCCATGACTGTTGCAGAAACATGGGCAGAGTTTCACCAAATCATCATTCCCTTCAGAGGAGTCTGTGCACTACACTACTTGCCTAGGAAAATGGCTGGAGAGCTGGAGAGCACCTCACCGTTCCAGAGCTTTTAGCCTAGCCCAGACTCTTTTTTCCAGGTACTACAGCTGTGATTAGATGGAAGCATCACTCTGTAATCAGAGCCACAAAACGGACGGATCAATAGAGCTATCAGTGATTAACACCACTGTAAGTGCCTGGTGCATCTTTATTTATTGGGGCAGGCCAGCCAAGATGCCTCAGGGATAAGCAGTTTCTTGCTTGGAAAGACCTAAGGAGAAAGGGGGAAAAGAGATTGCCCAGTCCATATTGCAGACTACCCCTTTTCCCTCCCTTTGCTGCTCTCATGGCCTGGAGGCACGTGAGCATATATGCATCACATATTGCTGCAGAAACATCTAATTCACAGCAGAGATTGGGTGGCACAGTAGGCTAATGTATTTCTCCTTCACCTTTGGAGTTAGACATGGAATAAATTTGCCAGTCCCAGGGTATTCCCGTGCGGATTTATATTTGCTTCAGACCTTCTTCACCCAAAGGAGTTCCCATGACCAAAAGAACTGGCAATGTCACAGGCCAGGATTTAGCAGAAAACGGAATTGCTAGAGGGGCAGAACTGGGGAAAACAGACATAAATTTAAGACTTGGATGCATTAGCAGAGCTACATGAAAAGGCTGTGATGAGAATGGCTGGAAATATCCAAACTGAGGAGAAAAAGAGCTGAGGAGAAAAAGAGCTGAGGAGAGCTCTGTGGAGTCCTGACATTAGCAGAAGTTGTCATTCAGAACTGAGAGTTAGAAAATGGTTATGGCCTCTGACCAGCAATATCCCAAATTTTGTTCAGTATCATAAAACCCAGGAAAAACACCTAACATTTCAATAACGAAACAAAACACCTTACAGCAAGTCCTGGTTTTTTAAATAGGGTTCTAGCTGTACAATCTATCCCAGCTGGTTTTGCACCATTGGTATTAGCTGTTTCCTGAGGCATGACTGTTTCCAGTTCTTTGGAATGCATTAGTGTTCAGCTCAGCTTCAGGCATCATCCTAAAGGAGAGAGGCAGGGTGAATTTTTAGAAGAGCCAGATAGTAGTATTATTTTTACACTAGCAGTTACTATTCTTTCTCGCTGGAACACCTCCCTGCTGGTACTGCCGATCCGAGTCAGCCCTCACCCTGAAGGGCACTTTACTCTAGTCTGCACTTCACATATAGCTGTAAGAGCTCAGCCATGAAAGGAAGCAGTAGGCACATCCTATATCCCAGCTGTAGCTGCCCGCCTCTCCGCTACTTCACCCAGCTGGAAAAGTTTGGCTCCACTGTGCCCTGACTGAATTAACCCAAGTTCAGGCAACCTCAGCACGAGCTGTCTCAGGCCCAATAATGAGGCCACAGGGAATCATTTAGGATGTTGTCATCAGTGCAAATACATAACCTTTGAGTTCTTGGAGGTAATTTCAGCTCTGTTTCCATAGCTGATAAAGAGTCTATTGTGTACTGACTTGAGGCAGTTGCAGCAGGATATTTCAAGTCAATCTCAAGTAAGCCAGATAACTCCCCCCATCTCCGTCTCCCTTATTTATAGCCAACAACTGGACACTGCAAGTCAATGACCATCGACAATATGACACATGGATCTACAGGCCTAGCAAGTCTAATATCAAGTGAACTGACAGTGCTGGATCCTGGCTACCATCAGAGGAGAGACAAATGTTCCAGCTGCCAATAGATGTGCCCTTGCATCGACCTTACATGCAGCACCCTTGGCCTGAGGGAGCAATAAAAATCAATTAAAATTCTTTGGAGTATCAAATTCTGCGTACCTTTTGGCAGCTCCCTCTTCTCCTTCCTCTGCTACAGGTAGACCACTAATCAGAAACCCTTTTATACGTGTTTATACAGCAAGCAGCTAAAGCTTTAAGGAATTAAGAAGACAGTAGGATTTTTTTCTTTGCTGATAGAATCAGGGATCTCACCTCCTTTTCAAAGCCCCCAGGACCAAATGTTTGAAATCTTTCATTGATTCTGCAGTTTCCTTTTCCGATGTTGTTTGCTAAAAGCTCTTGAAATTTATCCTGCACTTGAAGAGGGCATTTATAGTTGTCACTTTTGCCTACTCTCAGCATCCATCCTCCACACAAACAGCTTCTCCCTGGAGTCAAAGAGGACATCTGATACTTTCCAAGAGGTGGGTTTGCAGTAAGGATCTGCTCACAGGGGAGAAGTGGAGACACTGTGAAAGTGTGCTCCAGCTGTTCTGCTTAAATCTTCCTTCAGGGTACACTTCAGCTGAATGAGAGGAGCTCTGGCCAGACCCTAGCTAACCCCAGGACCTAATGCTACCATAGACAGAGGTTTAGCACAGCTGAGAATCAAGCCTTAGGTCCCAACACAGCTCACCCCTACTATTTTTCAAACCCACATGTCAATCAGTAGTGAAAGCAGAAAGCGATCTGCTTGAAGACATCAGAAGACAACAGATTACATCCTGCAGCTCACCCAAGAGCTGCAAGACAGCAATGATTCTGCATTAATGTGGGCCTGGGCTGCAGCTGAGACAACTGTCTTGAAGCACAAGGATCCCAGCTTTAGCTCTAATGCTTGAAACCATGAAACCTCCCATAATTCACTCACAAATGACTTGTTTGGCCCTGGGAAAGCACTTGACTGGCTACTCCCTTCAGCTTCCAGGAGTCAGACTCAGAGTAGGGAGCAGAACATGGGACCATTGTGAGTGTGGACTGGACAATGGGACAAAATGCAAAGTGAGAAAAAATCTGCTCAAAATAATAGTAATAAACCTGAAAAGCACTCATTCTCTATCTACACAGCTGGTGGTATTGACAAACTATCTCCTTTGCTTTTTCCACAATTATACTATCTACCAGACTTCTGGAAGCAATAAAAACTCTTTATCTACTACCAGTATACACTGAGATTTGAAATTACTTTCAATGACAAAATGTAGGTTTAAGTGCTCTCAGTGGCATACAATAGGTCTGAAATATTAGTATCAAGAATTGCTGTGAATGTGTCGTGGTCCTTCATTGCTCTCAGAATAGTAGATGATCTCTGCTAAAAGGGCACCATAATTTTCTGGGCAGAACCTTAGCTTAAAAGGGACAAAGTATCCCCGAGTTTGAGAATGGCTTCTTTCTTCATTACAAGCTCTTCACCCATCTACACAGACACAGTCCTGTAACTAATGACTGCAACAGGCTCACCAGAGACTCTGCAGAACTCAGTACTTTAGCATAACAGAAACTGCTCATCGCTGAGTGGTGATTATCTTGTCACACCAGCATTTCCTTCTCCTAGGCAGAGGCGGTTAAGTTATCTGGAGAATGCCTAAAACACACATTTTTGAGAGGGAACTGTGAGGTGATGGATTATGGGAGGCTGCCAGCACAGACACCAGAGCCATTAAGACTGACTGAGGTCTGATTACAGTTTTGCATAGCATAAGGGCACATCTGAAGAGGTGTAATTTAAAGGCTCATTGCTTGCTTCTTACCCAGCGTTGTGCGAGAAAGAATAACTGCTGGAGCCTGGTCCATTGGAAATCACCTGTTTGTGTTCTGCTATGGAATAGTCTACAAAATCTCATGAAATACTAAGCAAGGAAAATGCTTGCCTCATTCTCAATTGCTTCAAAGTGATCAGCCAGCAATTTGAAAAGTAGAGATGGAATTGCCAGAACATTCCCTGATATTTGCTTTTTTTAACTCCCCTGAGGTAGGAAGCCTGAATTTGATTACTCTCACTTTCCTGAAGAGAACTAGGTGTTTTCTAGTGCATTTCCTTATGCCCTTTATTTTCTGCCCTGCAAAACTACCACTAGTGCATGCATGTCTTGCAACACAGGCTCTCTATAAACCAAGAACTGTTTTAGGAAAATGAGTGTCACCTTCTGCCACTGAGAGAGATAGAGGCTGGAAAGAAGCAGTTGCTATTTCCATAATGGCCCTTGTTTCTGGCTCTGCTCTATTACTTAGGAGCAAACTCACTCAGCCACAGCAGTTAGGGCTGGCAGAGCATGTTCATCCTGTTAACTCAGATGCCAGCTCTATTCTGACCCAGATAAAGAGCTGAACAGCTGATTTAGACTTTCTCAGTTTTCACACGTGTTGGCCAGCAGGCCCTTTCATTTAGCAATATATCATGAGGCAGGGAAAGATTTGGTTTTCGCCTTGAAAATGCAATTCCTCACCAGGTTGTGATGAGGGCTTGGGGTGGCTTTGAGGTGTTTATTTGTGCTTTTACCAGTGGAGCTCTTGTTAAAGATGGACAATTTTTATTCTGACTAGCTCCCACATCCCAGTGCCAAAAAACACCCACTCTGACAGCATCACTTTCTTTTCCTTTTTTTTTATACCTGCCAGGATCTACCTGCCAGCCTTTGTCATATTGCTGCTCATATTCTTGTCTTTCTAATCCCTGAGTCCCTTCTTTCATTCACTACTGTCAGATACCTTGATCAGGAAGCTACAGACATCCTAAAAAGACATAAAGCCTTAGAGATATCCATAGTCAGGTCATCAAGAAAACTACTGCACCAAGTAAAAGTAAACTGTCTTCAGGCACAAGGAGCAGGCTGAGCTCTACGGCCATCAATTAAAAAGAGATACTGATTACCCTGAGCCAGTGTATTTCACATGCAGACACACAGTATCATACATTTGCTAGAGAAATTCTTTGCTTGCATGAGCAAAGCATAAAAAAATACCTAACTGTGATCATTTGTAAATTCAGCGAACACTTTAAATCCTCTTTGGGGTGATTAGTATCCACAGGACACTGACAAAGCTCTTTACATCCTGCCCCAGCTCACTTTGTCTTTCTCTGATTCAAAATCTAGTCCAGGCATTTGGAAGCATTTGTTCTGTTCCCCACCAGCACAGTATAAAGTCAAGACTCCTCCTTCCCATCAGAGGAAAGGCAGTTTCATAGTCAGGACACTGATATCTTGAATGCTACACCAGGTGACATGATTTTGGCTTTACAGCAGGAGCTGGTTCTCAGAGGTGACCAGGAGCTGGCAGTAGTCTGGCCCACAGCAGACGAGCTGACTCTACCTGTTGTCTATGCTGCAAAGCTGGTCCTGCAGCAACAGCCTTGGGAATGCACAAAGTCTTCAGCTGCCTTGCCTGGTGAGCCCCTGCCTTTCAGCACCAGGATATGCTCTAGCTGTTATAAAAGGGGGCAAAAAGGACTATGGGACTAAGAGTTTAAGTTTAGGGGTTGTTTGGGGTTTTTTGTTTAGTTGGATTTTTTCCTATGAAACAGAGGATCCTTCATTCTTTTAAAACTCTAGACTTCTTGGCTGCTGGAGGTGGCTGACTAATATGATGAGGAAGAAGGAGTGAGAAGGTATTTTAAGGGAGCCATTAAAAGAAAAACACCCCCTTTTAAAAATACACTGTGATTGGAATCATGCAAGTCTCACTGAGATCAAGTGGAACATTTGTCTAAAGAGATTACATGGAGGGGAGGAAAGAATCATAAAATAAAAATCATTTCATATAGGGTAATACTTTCCTCAAAGAAAAACCCCAAACAAAAAAACCAAAAGCAGAACAGAAAGTCTGTGAGCCACAGAGGAAACACCAAGCTGTTTCACAGCAATTCCCTTGGGAGTTGGTTGCTTTCCTGAGACTCTTAATTAATTATACATGCTGGTGAAAAAATATAATGCGGCTTTGAATAGAATAAACCCCAACATTTAAAATTAAAGATATAGGGAGAGGGAAGACAAAATGATTTTGTTAATTCAAGTTTGAACTAATTTCATTTTAATCAGATGCTGACAGGAAAATGGTAAGCTCAGCTGCTGGTCACATTCAGCAGAGATGTCCCCACTGTCTTTAACTGATAGAACATTTCACTGCTGACCTCCAGTGGGAGCAGAACATTGCCTTTAATGCTGTTGAGTGGAGTTTCAAGAGATCACAGTACTTTTTATAATCTGCTCCATGATCATCTCTCCATCAGCCCGAACAAATGGGATTTTTGTAATGGTAAGCTCAGCTGCTGGTCACATTCAGCAGAGATGTCCCCACTGTCTTTAACTGATAGAACATTTCACTGCTGACCTCCAGTGGGAGCAGAACATTGCCTTTAATGCTGTTGAGTGGAGTTTCAAGAGATCACAGTACTTTTTATAATCTGCTCCATGATCATCTCTCCATCAGCCCGAACAAATGGGATTTTTGTGAGTATAAATATTTTTTGAGGGCTTGCAGGAATATCTGACTCCTACAAGCTGTAATGACCCCCATGACAAGGTGAGTCTGGGCAAATCTGGGTTAAAAAAAGACTTCTAGCTCACCAAAACAAAGGTGAAAAATCTTGTCAGTTACAGTAAATACAAATGGTTGAATATCAGGTTTCGGCTTTACAAATCTCAAGTGTTCTGATCCATGGCCCTCAGTAATGTACAGAGTTTATAGAAGTCATGTTCATCCTCTCTATGGCCTATTCACCTTCTTTAGACCTTTTACACAGTAGTCCACAGCTGGGGTTCACTTATTGAGTTTAATTTGGATTTCTCCAATAAAAATCCCCAAACCCTGGTTGCCCTTGACTTCAGTTATCAAAATGAAAAAAGAATGGCAGCATATCCCAAGAGCCAAAAGGGTATAGGTCCTCTAAGCAAAATCTAAGAGTTGTCCTATGCACAATCTCCTCCCGTCCACACAAGCAGATGTGCTTTGTGCTTTGTGTTCTGACAGCGAGTCATGATCCCAACTGCTCTGGACCAAGGATGAGAATTTCTTTCACTGCCAAGTACCCTTCATAGAAAAGGTTTTTCACAGTTGCTCAAATGCTTCCACTGAGCAGAGCTCAGGTAATAAAGCATAAAGAGTATCACTCTCTTTTCTCAAGTAGGACATTTCAAACAACTTAAAACTTCAAGTGAGAGTCAGCCTTGCAATTTAATCTGAATATTGACAGGCAGACAGCTTGAGTCCTGGAGCACTTATGGTATAGGCTACCATGGAAAGAGATGCCCTCTGCACCAATGCTGGTCATACTTTTTGATCACAATGGTCAAAATGGCCTGGAAGGTGCCCTGCAGCAAGTTCTCACTGAAGGGAAAAAAACCCCAAACAAATAACAAATCATCAGAACAGCCACCTTTAAATAAAAAAGAATGGTATAGCACCTCTGAACATAGTGCTATGTGTTCCTGTGTCAACAACACAGGATCCAACGTCCCTGTGAGACTGAGCAATTGTGTTTTAGGTGGCAAAGGCACCTTGTCTTCATGGCTTCCAGTCCTTCCCATTTCTACCAGGGCACTCTACCATCTACCTTTATACTTTCCAACACTTCACATTTAGGGATAATAGGTCAGTTGCTTTCACACTCAACATCAGCTCCATGGCAGCCTTGCTGGATTTTGAAGCAAACATCTCTGAGACATATCTCAGACTTACAAGGATATTACAGACATCCTTCAAATTCCTCATTAGCCTCCCATTTTCTGTGATGCCTGTAAGAATATGGAAATGACAGGCTATAATTTATGACTATTTTGTTGATTAGTACTGGCAAATCTTTTCCTCTTTCCTCTTTTTGGGCCCTCCCAATCTGTGCTCTCATGCCTTACCCTTAAGTTATGAGCTCCCTGGGGAAGAAACAGCCCTTCTGTTCCAAGTTTGCACATTGCCTAACACAGCAGGGTCCCAGTTCATGATTCTAAAATGCTGCAGATATAACTATGAACAAAAGCAAACACAACCCATTTCTGGTCCTGCTCACTTGCATCTGGACTGAGTATGTCACTGGTGTGTTTGTCCAAATCTCATTTTACAGGAATCCTAGGGCAAGAGTCATCTCTCATCTGCAGAGATGAGATGTCTCTTCTCCCTGCCCATTTCCCCCCGGCAGCAGACCCCAGCTGCTCTTCACCAGTTGAAGACCAGATGTGCCTCTGGTCTGATGCCAGTTGGCAACTGTTATGTCTCTGTAAAATAAGGGCACTGAAAAAAGCCAGGTTAAAACAACAGTGATTCTCTGGGACCAGCTAGAAATAGGGCAGTTGGATATGAACAATCATGTAAGGAGGGATGGATTGAAACCACCAATTAACCTCAAGTAGGTCAAAGAGCCACTGCAGGCTAGCACATCCAAGTCACAGATGACAGGGGCTGAATTTAAAGCAATGGCCTAAAAGAGGAAATCATTATACCACATGCCTAAACTCCTGCGTCAATCTGCCTTCAGAATTAAGTGGTTTAGACTCTCTGTTTTTATCAAGCCATATTTTCATGCACAGCACTATGACTTTTGCTGTGCAGCACAGACCTGACATCAGTTAAATTTCATTTTCAAATGTGTACAGAGCTATGCTTTGCGGAGTAGAAACCTCACTTTGTTTTCCTCAATAATTAAGAGCATTGCTGCTTTAACTTAGTCTTCTGACTCCTCAAATAAACTGATTGTCTGAATTATTGCTGCTTAGTAAAATTTTGTAGTATTTAATCTGCTGTCTTAATTAGCATCTCTGAATTTGAATCTTTGCTGGTACACTTCCAGTTCTCCTGACCAGATTCAGGTTGGCAAAGTCACTTCTCCTTATAAAAACACTTCAGTCTTCTTGTTTTAGAATGACTTTTCACTCTCCCATTTATGATTTTCTCATTTAAGGTTTGTGCTATAGACTGGAGCTCTCTGAGTCTTTGTTACCACCAGCTTTTTAACCAATGATATATCAATCATTTCCTCCTTTGCATTTTGCTCAATGGACCAACATTTAAATTCACACTGTGGGGTTTGTCTGCCTGTTGTTTGTGACCTGTAAATTGCAATGAAAGAATTGTGCTACATAACCCCACATACCCCCCAGCACCAACATTACAGTATCTAACTAGAGACATGTTCTTTATTCAGCCATCTCTGTACAGATTACATGATTACTTTCATTTTATAAACACAAAATCTTCTGTACTTTTCATCATTCCCCATCCACCCAGCACACTTTGAAGAACATGTCTACTGTGGTTTAGTTTCAGTTAAAGCCCCCTATAAAATGGAGGAGAGGGGGAGGGTTGTACTATACTCTAAGTTAATTTTTACCTCTCATTCTTCCAACACATGAATGAGCCTTATGTTCACAGGGTTGGTGAGAACACATTAAGGGCTGGATCAAAAAATAGGTAATAGATTAACATCTGCTGTGTCACTGCTCACCAGTTACCCTGTAGGACTACATGCACCTGCTGGTGCAAGCCTTCTCCACCACCAGTCTAGTCACTTGGGGTGGATTTACACCAGTCTCATTGTGCATGTGGCTATGCCAGTCACAGCAGGTGAGATGACAATCTCTCTAGGTGAATATACAATAACACACACAGAGGAGACTGCTCACTGACAGTCAAACACAGCTGAGCTCCCTCCAAACCAAAAACTATGAGCCAAAACACTATTTTCTCTTCCTATTTACAGCATGAATAGAAGATTGACAAATGCCCTGATGTTGTCCAGCCCTATGATTCTAAGATTTCTTCTTCTTCCTAAACTGCCACAGGTCATAGTTACACTTGTAGAATGCAGAGCCTCACAGACACTCCCTCAAGTCTCTTTCTGCCTTTGCTTCACATATCTTCCTCCCATGCTGTCCCCAGCAATTGTGGACCTGTCAATAAAAGATTTTTCTTTTCCTTGCATGGCCCCTATCATATGGTCCTCTCTTGGGAGAGAGGGAAAAGGTTGACTCTCATACAGATTGTGATGCACAAGTTCAATGCTTTGCTTCCCACAGCTCTAGAGAGATAAAAAAGAAGTCAGAGCAGATCTAGAGGTGAACTGTGTCTGTTGAAGAGCAAAAAGTGCAACAGTGCTTTACAGTCACTTTTATTCTAGAATCCCACACTTCCACTTCTAGCACAGGACCAAGATATTAACAATTAGGCAAGAGGTTCCTGAGGACAGAAGTACTCTTATTGCAACAGCTGATAAAAGTCAGCTGTAGGTTGTCATTACCTTCTCTTGCTCAAAGTACCCTTTTCAGTTCACCAAAGGAAAATAGCATCAGAAATAACACAAAGACATATTTTGATCATTTTGTTCTGTATTTCTTTCACTGTGTGACAAACGAGATGTTACTTCAAGTGTATTCTCTACTTATCAGCCTGGGCTCTTGTTTCACATTGAGTTTTGCAGACACTGTACTTAAGGAGTCAGAGGATGATGGAGTGCCAGCTAATGCTTGAATAAAACAGTTTCTGAATTCTAAAGATGAAATGCAGAAAAAGCAAAAATATGTCTTGTAGAGATATGTCAAACTTTATTCTCAAAGTGGCACACTTCCTTCTGGGAAGCAGCTAGAATCCATTTGAAAAAATCTTCAATCTGTGCTGCTCAAAAGAGGAAGGGGTTGCCACTCCAGCTTTTCTCCACAGGCATTAAGTCACATACAGGGAAGCAAGGGAAATTTATATCACTTGGTACTTTGAATCAACTCTCCACATATTCACACACAGCTTACTGCATCCTGCCTTTTCCATGCAGGGGTTCCCTTAAACCATCCCCTGATGATATGTCCAGGCTGAGATTGGAAAGTGGCAAAGAAAATTCACAAGGATGCATGATGAGGAGCTGGATACACCCTTCTTATCAAATGTGGGTTGAACCCATTATCCAGCAGTTTGATCTAATAATGCTACCAGTTATTGAGAAGCACAAAGCAAGGATTGAACTGGTCCCTCTACGTGGGGACAGACTGGGCAAGGATGTTTCCAGTAAAACACAGAACTGTGGACCTGATGTATTTCAAGAACATAACCGTTTTATCTTCAGGTAAACCTATGCTATTTCACAGAAACTCACAGTAACACCACCTTGATCAGTGTAGAGCTCACACCTTTGCAGACACTTCTTTCTCCTGCTACAGTTTGCTATGGGAAATCCCATGCCAGAGGCAGTCATGCTGACCACTGCTTAATGTGATTAACTGTACAGGCAGCAAGTGACAGATGTTGTGTCTAAAAAGCAACAGGAGTTTGGCATGGAAACATCTTTTACAAGCTGCAAATACACATGTGAACACATAAACTCATGCGAGTATAAGAGAAATAAAAAATACTCCACTGAACCATAACTTGTTCTGCAGCTACCCCAGAAGCTATGGAAAAATAATGAATCCCCAAATTAATCAGAAACCCATTAAATATGGTTGTGGGATATGGACTGAAACTTATTTTTGAAGTTATTTCTTGCTTTTCAAGCCATGGCAATTGTGGGAATCTGTATAGAGGCTTGGATTACACAGACCCTCTGTGGACTGGTGGGCAAGGGGCAGGTGAAGAGGTGAGAAATGCTGAGAGGTTCATCACAGAGCTCTGCAGGCTATCACATGGACAGCACACATCCACAGATGTGCCCAATCTCCATGCCTGTGTGAGTGTGTAGGAAACTACCACACTAATACATCAGCAATGCAAAGAGAGGTTAAAGATAGTGGATTAGCAATCCAGAGCAGAAACCCTGGTACAACTGCAGTCTCAGAGAAAAATCATGCTGATTCCTTAGGGTGAGGTTTTCATCTCACTCAAGTCTGTGAGCTAGTTTCTTTCAGATCAAATAAAGAACTGGCAGTAGAAGATGAAGTTTTGTCCTAGCCTTTGCAAGTAAGACACTCAGTTGAGTTATGGGACCCTTATGAGCCATGATATGCTGGCTGAGCAGCACTGGTTTTGTTTGACCTGAATTTTCAGCAAATAAATGTGACCCAATTTTTTTTTTGGTGCCTCTTAAGTGAAAAACCTAATCTCTGATCAGTTTTGCAGAAATTGGATCACAATGGTAGATTGTGCAAAAGGCCATGAAATCGACAAAACCATAAATGAGAACATACAGTAAATCTAATAAAAAAAATCTTATTCTTGTCCATACTATTGCCAAGTCTTCCTTCCCTTTTTATTTGGTGGAGAGGATAGACAACCTTCCAGGCTAAAGGTCACTTGTCTGTTAACTTCGTACAGTTCTAATTGAGAGAAGAAAAGACTACAGGCATAAAGAAAGGAAAAGAAAAAAAAAGAAAACAAACAAAAGACAGGCACATCCTTCATCCTTTTGTTTCCATAACATCCACTGATATTTCACTACTTCTGTGGTTTTTCACTGCATTTAGAAAGTCACTGAAAAATGTTAATGGTCTGGTGGCAAAGCAGCCATTGGGAATGAAGAATGAGCCAGCGACGGAATGAGGGTGTGCAGCTAATGATTTCCTACACGAGCTGATTAAACATTGCACTTCCATCTCTTGCCACCTAATTCCCTCCACCACTGATTTATGGAAAAAGCTCCACCATGTATGGCTCCTTCAGTTTTATTAGCCAGTAACAATTTAGCACCACAAGAGGCTTTTCCCAGCTTCTAATTTTCGTATAATGAAGAAGGAAAGGGGATGAAAAAAATAAAATCATTGGAGTGTCTTTTATCAAAGAGTGAGGGGAAAGGAAGTGAGAGAAGTTAGTCCAAAAACCTAATAGAAATATCAAGGAGGGCACCAAGTTCATCACTTGGGATCCTGTTTATGATGAGAGGATCATTACTTCACAGAAATCATTATCCTTTTCAAGGCACAGAAGAAGACAAGTACAAGTTCCTATAAATGGAATCTGTCTGGTACTATTTCAGTGGGTTTAAAAATAGCTCTACACCTCATTTTCCCTAATACAGCACTGCCTGCTGCTAGGCCCTTTCCAGTATAAGATTCATGACATTTCTTGAAAAACTAAGCCGAGAGGTTAGGGGAAATCTGCCTTATTTCTTTTTGTGATTTTCAAGTTTGTCTTTTTCACCATTAGGCTCAGTTCTAGAAAGAGAAGTGCAAAGGCAGGATACTGTATCTAGCTGCCTGTGCTCCTTGGAGGAGAAGGAGGAGGACAGATATGGGATATCCTTTGCATGAGTGGCTGTGTCATTGTTCAAGAGGTAAAGCTGCAGGCAACCACCTCTGTGTCCACCCTGCAATTCCAGGCTGGGGGAAGAGATATTTTTTTGCAGTGGGAATCAGTAGAATAGGAGTCACTACAGGTTTCTGCCCTCTGGTAGGAACTAGCAGTACATTAGCAAGGAATTTACAGTGGTTCAGATGCTGTTTGCTCAGCAAACCATTTGGCACCTTAAAACCAGATGCTTAGTCTAAGCTGCTCAGTTAGGCATCCTCTACTTTAAACAGAAAGCAGGAAGACCCATCCCAGACTGAGTCTTCCTGCTAATCTCAGTGACTCCAACACTCAGGCACTTCAGTGCTTTCAGCTGACAGCTACTATTCACTTTCTTTTGGGTTGGGTGAGTTTTATGCTGGCCTGACATGCTGAAGTGGTTGTGAGAGCGAGACACAAGCCAGAGCCAGAATGTGCAGCCAGGAGTGGGCAGCAGTTTAGATTGGAAACCATCTAGGTAGGAGTTATAATATATCTCAGGAATGCAGGAAATGACATACTAGATCAAACCCATACATATCCTATCTCTGACATCAATCAGACAGGCATTTTAGAGGGAAATACAAGATATTGCATTTGAGTAAAAGATTATTTGATCTGCCCTGCTGAGTTTTTCCCTTTAACTCCATCACTGGCAGTCTGGGTCTGCACTAAAAATAAGCAAATTTCATACAAATTACACAAGTTCTGTGTAGAATCTTAGTATTCTTGTTACAGAAATCTTATTGTTCACTACATGGAAATGTTAAAGGCACCACACCAAAGTTGTTGGTGAAAAATTATTTCAGCAAAGTGAATGATGCAGTTTGCATAGGTCACTCTATGGCTATTGCAGTGGAGCAGACTTAATCAAGTTGGTTTGGATCCAAGCTCTGTATGATATTACTGATACGATGGACTTCTGACAAGAGCTGATAGAAGGTTTCTCAGGAAAACATGTAAAATTGAGCTGTGGTACCTAAGGAGGGGTTTGGAGAAAGGAAGGAGAAGAGGCAGAGCTGATGAGAGCATGGACTGGAAAGCCAGGCTGGCTCTACTCACTGATGCCAAGAAGACATAGGGGACAGGCTTTTCCTGGCTTCTGTAAAGGCATAGCACATCTTGACCTTCCTTACATACAGAGAGCCTAGCTTTCCCCAGTACTGCAAAGAGCACAGAGGCCAGGCCAGCTTTTCCCACCAACCTCCTGTCCCAAGCGACCGCTGTGCTGCCTGTGCCTAGAGCTACTCTCTGGTTTCCTGACATTCATTTAAAGGGATGGATTTCTGACTCTGTAGCATCTCAAAACAAAAACTCATCAGAAACCAATCAACATTTTTGTTGCATTCCAGTATAAAAAAATATAATCAACATTCACACACATGCAAATCTCCACGATCAAACTGAGTCTAGGTTAGATTTGGCTAGAAGCCCAATAACAGTGACAACTGTGCTAACTGAGGACTTTTATCCTAAGCCTTCCAGTTTCTTGGAGAAAACCTTTGAATCTGGATTACACCCAGTACAATGATTTCATCTTGGCCAGAGCTTCAGCTGCCATGGCTACAACAATGAGCCAGATCATCAACAGGGAGAAATCAGGGAATTCCATGAAAACCCGTGGAGCTGCATCTATTTAAACCAGACACGAGACCAATAATTTCATAAGATCAAGACTGAACTGTAATTGAAAACCAAAATTCAAGAAGAGGAGAGGTTCAGTTTTCTTCTGATTTCTCTCTTGAAATCAGTTGAGCATTTATATTTGAATTTTCAAAAGCAAGAGAAACAAATTTGGCCTAGCTATCTCCTTAGTTATGGATGCCAAAGAGTAGTCACCTCTACCCACATATATTTTTTAATTCTTCCAACTCTCCACACAAACATTTTTAATTTCCTTGGAACAGATACTGACACCAGAGTCCATCATTCTGCAGAAATATTTCCCAGTCTGCTTTCTCTTCCCCAGACAGATACACAGATGATGCAATTTCCCCTGCCATCGTTTTGGAATGAAAATCTTTTGATAAATCTCAGATCTCAAAGGCATTTGTCCCTCTCATTCTCCCTGACTTGTGCACTGAGAATATGTTACAGCAGAATGAAATCCAAGAGAGAAAAGAGTGTGTATGTGTGGAGAAGGGACAATGATTTAAACTAAAGAAAGGACAAAGACCAATTTCCCTAGAGATCAAATATTCACGTTGACCGAAAGGTCATCTTGGCATTGAAGAGAAACTGAAAAGTTCTAGAAGGAAGGCAACAAAGAAAGTGTTTTGCATGAAGACACTAATTCCATTAATTATGCATTGAAATAAAAGGTGCAAAACTATTCTTCAACAAAAGATTTGTGCTTCATGCAGAGTCTGCACTCAGCTTCAGGGAATCGTGAATTCAGAGACATTTCCCTTTATATTTATACAATGTCAAACTATGATGTCCCCAAATCTTAATTGGGGTCTTCAGGCCCTATCATCATCACCATAATAAAAGCAGCTATTTAAGTCACACTAATGTATGTTATTTGCAGTAAGTCAATCAAAACACTTCTCAGCTCTGTATCACTAGGCTATGTGTGCAAAGGTAAAATGAGGAAATACATGATCTACTTTCCTGGATCTGGTCCTGCTCCCACTGAGGCCAACAGCAGAACTCTTGTTGACTTCATGTACAGCATAATAGTGTTTATAAGAAAGAAGTATTATTTCCCTGTTGACAGTTCAGTCTTTGGGCAATGCCATAAATACAAGCTTTGATTTCTCTTCTGTGCCTTTTACCCTGTTGCCCAGAAAATGCAACTCTTCGATTTACTGCCAGTACAAGCTGGGTGAAACAGTTCTGACACAGAATGGCACAAGCCCACAACTCAGATTATTTACAAGTGACAGGCCAAATGATTACTGCCAGTACAAGCTGGGTGAAACAGTTCTGACACAGAATGGCACAAGAACTCAGATTTCAGATTATTTACAAGTGACAGGCCAAGTGACAGGCCAAATGGCAGGGGATGATTTGCACCAGCAAAATTTCATGGGGAATGTAAGGTAAGGAAGCCTTACTTTGGAATGTATAATTATGGGAAGGTTAAAGCGAGTCAGTCAAAACTCCAAATTTATAGAATTTCACCCAATTGGAACATACAACTACTGTCATTTTTTTCCCCTTGAAAAAGATACTTCATAACAAATGACACAGTCTGCATTACTGATACTAAAGTAGCATGAAAAATGGAAAGAATTATAAAATTAAATTAAGTCAAGCTTTTCCCTAAAAAAAATAAAAAGAAAAAAAGAAGAAGCAATTTTAAAAAGGGTTTGTGTCAAGAAAATATCTGCTATAGGCAGATTCTTGGAAACTTCTTTGATTTCTGAAAAAGATCCATTTTGCTAAAGCTGTGTTTTCTCATGGAAAATGGTTTCAATTAAGTTTCCCTGAACAGCAATATGTCACATCCCATATGCAGGCTACAGCTGAGCACTAGCGATTCCCATGTTTGCTTAGATATTTATGGCATCATTTATAGCTACTCCATTATGGTGAGAAATATTTTGACTTCATTCTTTAGATACAGTGTGATGGAGCTTAGACAGCTGACAAATGGAAGCTAGTCTGTACTTACACCTAGCATCTTTTTAGGATGCATTTCAATCACCTGGCTGCATTGCTTCCTCTCACCTGCCTTCCTGCCGACTTGCCAGTAATCATTAAAACCACAGGGTTAATCTGTAAACCAAGAAATCTCTCATGACAATGATGATAAATATCAATTGTATTAAAAAACAATGCAACAGGCTCGATGTAAATTCTGGTCTAGATTTCCAGCATGTCCTTGAAAAGCACTTTGATCATCATATATCCTTTACATGCTCTAAAAGGACATACTATGCTATTGCTTTCAGAAATTGTACATGTATGTCAGTTTACAGAAGATGCAGTGTTGCTTTCCCCTGGCCTAAAGGAACCTGTGCCAGGTGTTCTTGCAGTCTTGGGTTATACAAAGAAAAGTCTGTAGGACATCCAAATTACAGATTCTTCCTCAAGTAAGATTTCCATGAAGTACTATGATAATATTAATTACTTACTGAGGTTTCAGCAAACACTGTGTTCAGAAGCAGCTGCTGCTCTTCCATCTGTATGTGCTTTAAAGGGCATTAA
>NW_008679602.1:92246-108697 GCF_000695815.1 Acanthisitta chloris | reverse complement strand
CCTGGTGTGAGATGCTCTGGCAGCTGAGTCAGGCTCTCCAGCACAAATTTATGTGTGGTCTGTTTCTCTTACGAGCATTACCTGTGGAACAGATCTTTCTTCTCCCCTTTCTCCTCCTTCATCTCAGCACAGCACTTCTTAATCACCTGGCTCTTGGGAAAGTTTCAGACCAAATTGGAGCAGCATGAAGCACAGCCAGGTGTGGCTGGAGCTGAACAGATACAAACTGTGCACTGTGCTGTTATCTCTTTGGAGGGAAGTTTTAAAAGACCTCACTGTGGAGGCCAGGATTTATTATTTCCATTTCTACAGACAGCAAAACCTAAGAGCAAAGTGTAAGAGACAGTACTTTCGGCATTTTATGAAAAATGCAGGAGTTGCTGGCTCCCAACCATCAGATGTGGGGGCAGCTCAGCCTAGAACATCCCATTGGTTTCATAAATGATTGTTGTGGAGTGGTTTTAAAAACATTTTCAAAACAGAGAAGATTTTTTTTAAAAAGTTTCAGAAGAAACAGGAATAGCAAGTCCCAAGTTCCTATTGTTTAAACTGAGCCACTTCCCCACTATGCAGCATCCACAAATCCCCAGCAAAGTCCTCCATGAACATAAAAGCATTGGAGCAAGACCACAACAATCTATAGGGTGACTAATATTGGTACACCAACCAGCCAGGCAGCCTGTTGCTGCCAGTAGGACACTGACCAGCCAAGTTCTGCCTGCTCTCACCTGTGGGGGTTTGATCACCATTTTAACACCTGTTTTCAATATGCTTTCATCACCTTAATAAGATTTTTACCCCTTCTTCTACATTTGCTTGCAATTGGATAACAGTCAAATGTTATCAGGGAAGACAAACAGCACTGTCACAAAGATTTTTTGAAGCAAACCAAGCAATGAGCAGTACTGCTGGAATTCACTCACCAGAAGCTCTACTGGCTAGTGAAGAGTCTGCCTGTAACAAAGGACTAATATTTTGAATTCTGAAGCTTGTTAATAAGAACGTGGTCTGAAGACAAAGAAGATGGTGCTGCCCTGATGTAACTCTTACGTACCAGGAATTTAGGCTGTGGTACCTACTGCTTCCACTTTTGTTAACATTTGTTTAAACATTAACAGTAGGTTCATCAACATTTCCCTTAATTTACAGGAAAATACAGAACTTCAAACCACTGCTTCATTTATGTAGCTAGAATATGTCTGCTAAAATATGGCAGGAAAAAGAGATCCTCAGAAAAGCACAGTAAGAAACAAGGAGTTCAGTTGAATGAAGAGGGAAACCTGATGCTTACAGCTTTCAACTTACCATCAACACAGCCAGTCCAAGGGTTGGCCTTACTGCTTTTAGATCTGCCACTTGGGTTTTCTTGTCTCTATCTAGCCTGGATCTACAGGTTGAAATATTAAAGTCAAAGCAGAATGATGGATGTGCTTGTGTTCCACCATAATTTACTGCTTAGTTTTTCTCGAGTGGTCCACTCATTTATTTGTTCTGTGGTTGTGACCCTCAACTGCTCATTAGTCAGGAAGGTCACTTAGGAAATTTTTCTGCCAGCTTTCTCTATGTAAAAGCTCTCAGTTCTCCTAGTGCTCAAAGGGAAAGACAGGCTAAACCTCAGTCATTTGTCTCTGATAATTGATAGGTAGATACACACAAATATATATATAAAATGGTATTTTTCTTAATATTATTTTGCAGTAGAGATTTGCAGCCTGAGAAAGCCACGCAAACCACTAAGGTAGATAACATGCAGGCATGGAAAACTTGACACAAGAGCAATGCTCTATAGGGAAATGCACTCCTGTGTTCTGCATATGTCCACATGATTATCACTTGATGGTACATACAAGATACTCCCTCCTTTCATCCTACAGGAGGTTCTGTCATACAATCTCACCTGCACTAACACAACACTGTGGTCATCATGGAGCAGCAGATGTGTTGTAACCAGCTGGCTGTGTTCATGTCAAATAATAACATAGAGTATCCCTTCTCAAGCTCCCAAAGAGATCTTCTGAGCACCATGCACCCAATTCAGTTTTTGGCAAAGGGAAAAAAAAGGCAAAGGTTTCCATTAAGAGTAGTAAACTAGTACTTACGAGTCCTTTAGAGCACGATCTCATGATTTCTTATTAACCAGGCAAGTCTGAACCTGGATGATAGAAAGGCCTCTAAGGAAAAAACAGATGCCGTAATGATCTAGTAATCAATACAGGATGGTCTTGCTTGTTAGTCTGTACTGAGCCCATGCTCAACACATAGCTGTCTTTTGGATAATATATAAAACTGAGGTCCTGATAACCCTGTCCTTTTTTGCAAGCACAAAACTCTTATAATTCAAGATTCTGGCCTAATTCCAGTTAAGAAGATTACATTGTGTCTACATAAAATACTACTGTTGTTTCTCTCTTTACCTGTTAACAAATTTGATGCAGTTCTTGATGGAGTAGAGCAGTTGCTGTGTTCCACCCCAGAAGTGTCGCGTTTCAGCAGGGAGTGAGCAATCTCTTTGTATGCTCTGAGAAAAGCCCTCCGGGATTCTTTCAAATGAAAGGAGCTAAATAAATCTCAGTTATTGCTATTATGACTTTCTCCAGCATTTATCCACAGAATAAATGGATAGGTAAGTTGATTTTCAGGCTGCTCTTCATTATTTCCTGAACAGAACTACCTGAAAGTGGTTCACTATTACTTATACAAAATTTAATTTGGTGGCTAATAGACCCAGGCAGCCAAAGCAGGCAGAACTCTGTAATCAACATAAGGAGACTTGTATTTATTAGGTAGTGACTGGGGAATCCCAGAGACACAAAGGTTCTGTGAACTTTCCAAATTGCATACTGGGCCTTTGTAAGGTTCCCAGGACTCATTTGAATTCACAAAACCTTTCTTCCTCTGTAACTCACACACACAGGGTTAGATCCTAGTCCCCACTTTCGCTGCTTTGAAATACAGGAAGAAATCCTCTGCTGGCTTCTCTCCTACCTGGCTGCCCACTCTTACAGCTTTCCCATAAGGAAAAAAAGTCCAAAGATATAGCTCATGTGGCCTGGATGTCTTTATGGCCTCTGTTGCTTAGCTACCAGAAAGGTCCTACATGGCTACTGAGCTGGCACAAATATGAGCAGCTTGATGCTGCTTTTCTTTACACTGGGAGCTTGCTGGATCCATTCTTCACCCTGCTGGTGTTTTATTTATATTTCACTGGACTTACTCCTCTCCCTGGCTTCATTTCTCAAATGAAAGCCAGGATAAAATGAAACCATGGTTAGCCCAGGTCTAGCTGCAGAAACTTTAATCTTTGAGATCATCCAGAGGCAAATGAATCTACTCCTCCTTAATACTTCAAGAGAGGATCTGAGAGCAGTACAACTCGGGGTCATGTTCACACTACTTCTCACACCTTGTCCCAGAAAAGTCAACAGTAAAAAAATCCCAGAGCAGTAAGTTTTTTATATAGTGGGATCAAATTACTGGAGATTCAACACTGGCCTTCTGCCAGACCATGGCTAGTCATCCTTCTCCAACTCTCTATGTCCTTGGTATGTTCCTTTCACAGTGTGAAACACCGCAGGATGCAGCTGACCACAGTAGCAGAGTAATTGGACTCTTTCAGACAAGAAGTCTATTCTGATCCAATGAGAAAGGATGCTAAGAACAGCTGCTTAGGAAGATGATTTCACATCAGGTTGCTTACTGCAGATTCACAAGATGAACCTCTTAGAAAAATAGTGTATCTACTACTTGATGATCATTCATTACATACATCCCTAAACCCTATAGGGCAAGTCTACTTGACTGAGCCTGTCTCCTTGATACTCATTCTAGCACCTTTTGATAATCCTGAGCGAATGCATGTTAACAATCCATGGATGCCTTGCCCTTCTATATTAGCTGCTCAGATAAGCTGGCATGGGGATGAATGAACACATACATAGACACCTAAAGGGCAATCCTTTTGTATTCATTCTGAATACACTTGGATACTGAAATGCTAGAATGATTCTCAAAGGTCTGTTGGACACTTGCACTATAAAGGTTTATACTGACTCACATAAATCCTTGCCACAGAAACAATACACTAATATTGTACCACTTACTCTACAGAGCCTGCCTGCAGCTCAGTTACTGACTCAGCTCAGGTAGTTACCTATATTGATTAAAGAGCCTGTGCAATTTCACTAATTAATTTTCATAATTAGCAGCTACCTTTTTAAAGTTTAACTTTACAGCTATGCATCTCCCTAAACAGATAATAGGAGGTGGAAGTCTCAAGCTTCTATGGAATAGGGGCTCTTTTAAAGCCTTATCTGGACTAACCAGATGGAAACAGCGACTGTAACAGATACATGTAAAACTTCCCCTTGAGTGTGGTGCTAAATTATTTGCTGCTTCGGGTTCTTTTTGTCATAGAGTCAACCATAAATCTTTGTATAACTAAACTTTTGAAGATAGTTTCTTATCTTCCCCTAGGACTGGGAAGTTAAAAGTGCCCAGTGTATCCCTCCTCCCTGTAGGATTTGATGTCAAGTTGTTCAGAAGAAATTGGGACTTTGTGCTGCAGAGATCTGGAGCCAAATACAAGAGTAGATGCTTCTGGGCCAAAAGAGAAAGAGGAATGAGCCATTGTACAGGTATCCACCATGACTCTGTGGTGGGTGGACAGCTAACTCCAGAGCAGTGATGTACATGGAGGTAAAGCTTCCACCGTATGCACTGAGCCAAGCAGAAGGAAAAGGAATCACACAATATGAACTATTAATCTAGTGCTCAAATCTGAAATGGAGAAGTCTGGTTATTTAATGACTAGACACTAGCTTCTGTCACAGCTATGAAAATGACAGCCAGTAGATGGAAGAGGTCATAGTTTAATCAATTCTCTCTTTTTTTGTTTTACATAACTGAGGGTGATAGGCAGCTAATACATTTCACAGCCATGTGATAAATTGCACTGTCACCTGCACTTTGCCTGGTACTCCTTCTTTGTCAAGGCTATTTCCACCATCCCTACTCTCTCACTCCAACACAGCTGCACTAAAAGTCACAAATGTGTCAGCCTCTTTCCTCTGACAAGTGGATTTTTTGCCATCAGTCTTTTAAGTGCACAAGATCTAGGATGGGGTACCTGTAGGGTTAAACCAGTAAGAACTTTCATGGCTCCAATTGGAAGCTCTATGTTACTGCAAAAAGGAATGTCTCAATTTTGCCCTATGGATGACCGTGTTTGTTTGTTGCTGCAGAAGGGCCAAAGAAGCAGAGTTAAGAGGCATGCCACTTTCAAGCAGAAATAAAAATATTTGAGCCTTTTTAGTGTTAATTCTTTCATTTCCTAAATCTCATCTAGGTCAGATTCTAGTTAGCCAAATCATTCATTTTGACAGGCCACATGTCAAAAGATTTCCCTGGCACTTGAAAGGATGACTTTCCATACTCATTCATGCCTTTGCCATGCATGATAAAGCAGATATCCCAAATGCAAAATTAAAATCATCTCAGCTTAGTGAGACTCCCTTAGGTCTTAACAGATAAGCTGTATGGAGCTGCATGACAGGTGTATTACCTGTTGTCCATCAGTCACTCTTCAGGGATGTGGCTTCTTTCTGGCCATTACTCATGGCTTTATGGAAACCAAAGCGTGGGGGTACATGCAAAAAATGAACTGGTACATCAGCAGGGTCCTGAAATTTAGACATATCCATACAGAGTGGAATATAAACAGGAACAAATTCTAATTTCACAAAGGCAATAGTCTACTTATGTATTTGGCCAAATTGTTACCTTTGACACTGAAGTAATAAATCTCAACTGCCTCCATAAAATAAAGTTCCCAGGCACTGAATTGAGCTGGGTTCAAATTGTGGATGAGTGCTGCACTATTTTTCTGCTCTCTGGAATCAGCCATTCTGAGTAAATATAGCAGCAGCATGATTGGAAAATTGCTCTCAAAGGTGATAAAAGACAGGATTCATCAGATTTTGATACGCCCTTGAAAATGGATAGTTGTCCTTTCTCACTTCAAAGACTGGAAGAATCAGGACTCGGAGACACACTGCAGGAAGCAGAACATATTCCTGCAAGGGCAGGACTTCACCCTTACTTTTCCATAGTCATCCTTCTCTGACTTTCTGTTTGCCTCTTCCCTCCAACACTGTGATGCTTTTCTTCTTTGCTTCTTCTAAGAGAACTCCAAAGGAGGTGTTTTGCATTGTACCTTTAATCTAATTAGAAGCCAAGGTACTATCACCTCATCTGACAAAAAGTTCAGCATCAATATGTTCAAAATGGGAGCAAAATGCAAAGGCAGAGAAGCCCTCCATCAGAGCAGGGCAATGCTGTGCAGGAGGAAGACAGGTAGTTTCTCAGTGTTTGCTTCTGTTTTCATAGTTTTGTTGTTTCAGTGCAGAAAATCCCTTTCCACTCCACCTTAAGTGGAAAAGAATGGCAATAAGATGAAAAAAGGCTTTTTGCTGTATTTTGATTATACTTTAGTGAAGCTCCATGCAGTGGGAACAAGAAAGCTCTAGGATGGCTAACACCAGGAGATGTCAAGTACTTGCCACTTCATATTCAGAGAGGTATTAGGTGTATCTTTAACAAATTGTTATCCTCCACAGTCTTTGCCTAGAAAAATACATTCTTAATGCTTCTTGATATAATTCTTTCTTCAAAGAAAAGACATTAAAAATATGATGGCACATGGGTGTAGAGGAAGTTCCTGTCTCATTAGTCTGCTTTTTCAAATTGCACTTATCTTTCACCTGTGAAGATCAGGCTAGAAACATTCCTGATCTTCATTCATCCCAACCCATCTGCAGATGAGAGGATGTCCCTCCCAGGCATTCACCAAGAGGGATGTTTAGCCCAGTTACGAACACATAACTGAATCTGTTGCCTAAGATGTGCTGAGAAATTTTAGTGCTCTTACATATACAAACACTCTATTGGACTAAAAGGTGATTTAGCTAAATTGAGGAACAAATATATTTCAGCCAATTTAACTTACATCACTGTTAGTCAAGAATATGAGTTGTTCCAAAGTCCCCAAATGAGCTATAATCTGTGCTCTTTTTTTTTCCTTTTTTTAACTTCTATCTGACTTAGGGCATGGACACACTTCTATAAAGCTGTAACTAAATTTTGTGACAGGTTAAGATAAAGAAAATAATTGTAGGTCACTAAATAGCACTTTCAGAACCTCAGCAAAGGAAGAATGTCATAGATTAATTTGTGACTCAGAAATGAGGACAGTGCATTAATACACCACTTCTCAGAATATTGGACACAGGCTGTTATCAAGTCCCACTCACCATCAGCATTCAACATTTAAATCATTCTTTCTGAAACTACTCTTTCTATACCCAGGAAAATTACAATGAGTAATAGTTTATTTTGCAACCTTTGCTTCTTTTCTTTTCTCCAGTGTTTTGCCACATGCTCTTAAGTCATGGAGTGCATTTCTGTTTCATTGCTTGTAAAGCTCATCTTTCACATCAACAACTCACACCATTGCAAACTCTGCATGTCCTTCCCACGACTGTTTTATAATCTGTTCTTCCACCTCCCTCTGTCCCAGATCACCCCGAGCCCCAGGATGCCTACAGAAAGCAAGACAGAAGGAATGCAACTGTGATCAAAACAAACACAAAAATTCAAACTTGCATCTGTCGGAAAGGTTTTGTATTATTTAGCTGTCTTTTCTCGCATGACGCAAAGCCCTGGACACTAAGCATGATGACATTAACAGCATCAAAGTAGTGGAAATATATTCTTTGGTTGTAGTTCTTTACACCAAAAGCTCAAAGGCATATACTGTTTCCTTTATGTCATGCTGTACAGAAGAAGGAAAAAGCTAATTAAAGACACTGAATGTTGTTGGAGCTGCCATGATACTCTTATATAAGTAAAACAGTTACTTCACAAGGAGAGAAAATTCTGCCTAGAGGTTTTTGTTTCCACATTCTCTGTCAGTGTAGCAGCTAAGAAAGCAGCCAGTTTGACTGAGAGATCTAAGGTAGTACTCCTGGTGCCAGAGGTATTTATGTGAGGAAAAAAAAAATCCTTTGATTTGCAAAGTGACCAAATTGGATTTGGGCATCATTGACAGAGATTGAATATGCACCCCACAAGGTAATCTTTGCTGCTACTTTTCTGAACTATAACTGCACTTCAATGCAGGGGTAAAATGGAAGTGGGAGTCAATGGAATAACCAGGACTCCATAGAGAACAGCACTGTTGTGGCTTTGTCTCAGGCTTATCTGAGGGAGCCAAGTACTATTTTCTATTCTCATTTTAGCACTAATCTCCTCTTTGGTCTGTGTTACAAATGCAGATTAGAAAGCCTTGACTTTATATAATGTGGCTGGAACTCAGGGAAAAGTAAAGGCCAAAACCATAAATGAAGAAACCATTAGACATAGGAAGCTGTTGACATGGGATAAAGAAAGCAAGACAAAAGAGAAACAAATGCTCCAGAAACCTCCAAGTCACATTCTCCAGGGTTTTGCAAAACTTTTGCTTCAGAGTTTATCAAAGTTCTCAGACAGATCTTCCAAAAATACATGTGCTGGGTAAAGGCATGTTCTCATATACACAGTAATTCAATACAGCAATCAAGCCCTAGTTTCTCAGCACTGTTGGATCTATTCTTTGTTCCCTCAGTGAGAACAGAGCCCTAACAATAGCATAGGGTGCAGAATGAATTGGTGTCCCTGTTTGTGCTTTCAGAGACAAATGATGCCTAAACATAATCAACATGTGCCAGTGTGAACCTGGAGCACATACTGTAACTCTAGCCTAGGGCTGTCAAACAACTGTGCTAATGCACTCAGTCTTCAGCTATGTTATCTCCTGTTACTTCCAGTCCTCACTTACTAGCTGCAGTTCTGTCCTACCCCTGCACTCAGTCCCAAGCTCCAGATCTGATTTACCTAAAAGTTACCTCAAAATTAGTTTGGAGCATATAGAATGCTGAATATGTCATTCATCAGTTATGAAATGGAACAAAATCTCTTCCCAGAGTATGGGCCTTGAAATTTAAGAGCAGCACTTTCAAGTGTGTGTTATACTTCATTTGTAACCTTATTCCTTAGGGAATGACCAGACCTTAGGAAATGTATTATGACTAGAGGAGCAGCAACAGGGGAGAGAAAAGAGAAATCCATACGAAAAATATTGTTCTTTTCTTTTTCCTTTTTTCTCTGTCTTTCCTAAGGTTATTCTTTGCTTTAAAATACTGAATTTACAAATGTGTCTACTACTTCCCTGAAGGTCTAAAGAATAAAATCCCATGAAAATTATTCGGCCTTTTTTTCCTTCATGTTATCTTCTCCTCCTTCTTAACTTTCAGCTAAAAAGCTGCATCTCAAAAATAATTATCATTCTCAAGATTACATGCAGGACATCAGACCACCTTTTGCTCAAAAAGAAAAGATAGAAAACATGATTAAAAACAAATGTGATGAAAAAATCAAGTATTGAAATTTTCTTGCTCAAGACTACATTCTCTCACACACTGTGCACTTGGAGTCTGATTCAAAGCTCACTGAATTCAGTAGAAAAAACTCATATTATATTCAGGAGGCTCTGAATCAGCCCCTTTCACCTCATGTCTACCTCAGTCTAAAGCTTTATGCACAGAAGAGTTTTCATCGCTTCAGGTAGAAAATGGCATTTAGAAATGCTGGAAGCTCCTGTTTTAATTCTTACTACCATTGAAGGTGAGGAGCAGTTCCACTGAATGAGTGTAAACTCAACTGGAAAAGACTAGTCCCTGGGTCGTATTACACTAAATTAACATCACCCCATGTTGCATGAACTAAATACATCTGTGCTTCTTTTATTCTGGAAGGGAAGCAGCCAAAAGCTTTGGGCTTCTGAAATGGGCTGAATAATTTAAATGTACCCACCTTAATTAAAGGCATCAACTGATGTAAGCCAAACTGAGCCAGATGTAAAACTCTGCTTACCTAACATGCACATGCTCATGTTTAAGTTACACCTGAAGTGACAACAGGATAAATTATTTTGAGGGTGGGCAGTCTCTAATTACTAAAGGTGCTCAGCAGATCTTGCAGACCTCTTGGGATATGGCTCCCACTCAGCTGCTATATGACGTCAAGAATAAAGCTGGAGAATAGTGCTAAATACCAAGGACCCAAGCTATTTAGTGCCTTAATTCCCAAAACTTTGATAAGATCCAAGAAATTCAAGAGCACAATGAATCACTCAGGGCTCTACAAGATTAAACTTGATATATTTCATTAAGAGTTCTTATTAAGGAATTTGGGATCCAGTATATAAAGCTCTGTATGAAGGTTATTTAGCATGCAGTTTGTTATTTAAGATTTCTTATGAAAAACTCTGGTCTAGAGAATGCAGGTATGGCCACCATATACTGCCATATTTCCTTTTCCTTTCAGTTTCTCCCTTTTCCTTATTTATTTCTTTCCTTAAGCTCATACCTTCCTTCTGTCTTCCTCTATACTTTTCCCAGCTCAGATAAGGTTGGTATTCATTTTTCATTGGTATCTGTCCCACCATATAAAACTGCACATCATGCTCTCTATCCTATGGGATATGTGCTTCTCAGCAAGCTATAAATCAGTATGAGCTAGAAGTCACTGTAATTAGAGGAGACACAAACCCAGAGTGCACCGAGAGATTCCAATTTGCAGATAATAAACACTAGGGAAAATTGATAATAGACACCAAAACACTGAGGCATGTACACTCCAACATCTAAACACACCCATCTCCAAATGTACACACAAAGGTGCTGTCTGCTGGATTCCAGTAAATGTACAGTGTTTGTAAAAGAAGTTTTAAAATTTTGAAATTCTTGACTGAAGTGTGTTCTATAAAACAGAGAATTCTTACAGGGCATCTAGGAAGCCTTTACTGGAGAGAGCTAACGGGCTTTGTGAACATGAGATAGTCCTGAACTCATCTCTGCTGAAAAGTCTTCTTGCTACACCTGTTCTCAGAGTGTTTAGAGGGTGACCACTCAGTGCTCTAGACTTGAGTCTCATGTTCACCAGAAGTGCTGGAGAGAGGCATCAGTAGTTATGCCTTCAGACCAATATTTATGCACAGTTCCTTGGACAAATAGTCCTAATGAAGTCAAAGCTATCATTTGACTGGAAAGAACTTGGCTAATGGTCATTGGAGGCAGGCAAGAGGACAATTACAAATAGTATATGAATATGAAGGTGTTCAGCTATTTTAGAATGAACAGGCAAGAGAATTAGAGACTTATATGTTAAGGTGCTCATGCACTTCCTCTGAAATACTGATCTGAGTGCGAAATAGATTTGCTGACAGTTCTAGCATGATGATTAGGACAGTAAGGAAAAGAGTACTGTGACAATACTGATACCCTATATGGCCTGTGAGATCAGTCATGAGGTCCTGCCAACAAAGCTGTCTGCATTTGAATGTGTCATGTTTAGGCTCTGAGCAGTGCAGAACACCAGTAAAATCATGTGAGGAACTCATCAAATGTTTACATTATGGAACTAATAGCATACTGTAATTAAAAGCTTAGCAGTATAGCTGACAATCCTTACTTCAGCACAAGGTAGGGAATGGTCATTAACAAATGAAATAGAGAACTACTTACACCTCAGTCAGAAGGAAAAAACCAACAAACAAACCATTTGCTGACACTGACCAATGTCAATACTATTGAACTTACTGGATTTCCCTAGATTCTACAAGGTAAACCAAGGGTACCCAGAAAGAAACCTGAAAGCAAATCTTCATGGGTTTATAGTCATCAGGCATCCAGCTGGTATAATCAGATGATTTGTAGGCAAGTTCTGGGCTATTATAGAGCATCACACAGACCAAAGGAGTGGCAATACACTGGAGACTAACTCCAATCTACTTTTAACACCTTCAATCGATCAGAAACTGCTGACAATCCCTTCAAAGAATGAAGATACTTTGGGAAACAGCACTTGCAGAATGAGAAATAAAGCCAAGGTCTTTAGCTAAAAGGAGCAAAGGTTTTGCTTGTCGTTTTGCAACAAGTGTGTGAGGAAATTTGCAATCTATGCTTGAGCTACACTTTAACAGAATAATGTGGTCTTATTCACCTTGTAACTTTGTCTGACTGTGAGTATGATTTCCAGGCAAAGCTGACTCTGAACAACACCACATTTGCCTTCAGAGGCAATGAACCCTGATATCGAGCAGATTTTCTCACTATAAAAGACCTCATCAGCCCAGCACAAGACATGAAGTTCTCTAGCATTAAAGCACAAACTCACATTTTCCTTGCAAGCAGTGTCATAAGAGTAAGACAGTATAAATTCCAGAGCCATGAAATGTGCTTCCATGGAAGAACTCCACCAAAGCTTGTTGAAAGAGTAAGATCAAGCAGTCAAAGCTTTATATAAAACTTCCATCGTACAGAATTCTGTGGAGGTGGGTGGATGGGTGGGTGAGGATCCTTAAGAATTTTCTTTCTATAAGATATTTAAGAAAAACTGTACATTTCTGAGAAAAAAATGACACCAATTCCAGGTATGTTATTACAAAGGAAGGTAGCCAGAGTGTTGACACCAACTCGGTCATACCCAAAGGTCTTAATTGACTTCAAATGTATGGCAAAAGTACAAAGGAAGTTGAAAAGAAAAAGAGCATTAAAATAGACTAATGAGTGCAAAAGAACAGAAAGAACAGCTAGGAATAAAGCGTGAAAAATGAAGACACAAAGTGGGATGAGACTGGCAAAAATATCACACAGAAAAAGATATAGTTATTTAAGTGTATTTGTAAAAAAGGCAGCATAAATGGTTAGTCCACTTTCCATAGAAGGCAAACTTACTGGCAGTAAGGCTGAGAAGAGTGATTTGTGCACCAGTTTTCATAAAAAGGTCAACTGTGATGAATTAACATTGTTAAGAACTAACAAAGAAGTAAAAGAGGCCTAGACTACAAAGGGGATTGGTTACAAAAGTTATATAGCTCAGATTTTTCCAAATGAGCTGAATCTGCTATATTCCTTCTGCAGCTTTCAGGAACTGACTCAATCAATCTCAAAGCTGTTAACGATTATTTTTTTGGAACTTAGGAAGGACTGGTGATGAACTAGATAAGTGACACAACATACTAACTGTCTTTTGAAGACAGAAAAAAAGGAGAAGACAGCAAACGATAGACCTGTCAACTTAACTCCAGTTCCTCAGAGCAAAGAAATAATTTGGAAGTACTTAGGAGAAAAGAAGTGGGAATCAGTCAACACAGCTTTGTCAGGAACAAATTATGGCCACCCATTCTAATTTGCTTCTGTGAGAAGGTACCAGGGGAATATCCAGGGGAGAAGATTCCATACAGTAAAGTTTTTTGGAACTATTTCAAATTAAACAGCAAAGAAGCAGAATGGTCTAGGTGAACTATAGCAGAGTAATTATAAAAACTGTTCAGAAAATTGTACTCAGAGAGCAGTTCTCAGTGTTTCACTGTCAGAATTTTGAGACGTGTTGAATATGAGCCCTACACCTGAAGGACTCAGACATGGATTTGGTGCAATTCAATATTTTCAGTAAAGATTTAAATGAAATACTAAGTATGCTAATTCAATTTGCAGATGAAACCAAAGTAAGACAACAATTGTATTAAAATTCAAAATAATTTTGACAAACCGGAGATGTAGCCTGAAGAAAAAGGTTGCAATTCAATAGGGTCAAGTACAAGTTAGTTCAATTAGACAGGAATAATCAATAGTACAAACACACAAATGAGAAGCAATGACAAGGTGGCATTTCTACTGGGAAAAAAATGATTTGCATTATTGAAGATAACAAGCTGAACATGAGCCACCCATTCCTTTCTGTTACAAAAATGCAAATACAATATTGTGTGGGTATAAAGAATGTAAGCTGGTGAGACATATAAATTAATCTGTTCCCCCTTGTTCCAGCACTATTAAGATCTCTACTAGGGATCTGTTTCCAGCTTGGGCAAAGCAATTCAAGGAGGACTTAGCTCAACTGAAAATGGTCCAGAGGACACTGAAATAATTAGTTCTATCTAGGCTGGATGGGTAAGAAAATGACTGTCAAGGACTTCCTGTAACAAGACTGTGCTCAAACTATATACCTGAAAAACATAAGGGTGGTAGGAGCTGAAATAAATTATTTGGAGAGAGTCTGGTAATTCCATGATTAAAGCTCTTTAAGAAAAGATTAGACTAACATACCAGGAATGATACAGGTAAAGCTGATCCTCACTGTGGGAAACAGGTGACCTGTGGAGATCCCTGTCAGCCCTTAACTCCCCTGATTTTATGCAAACACAACTGAAGCTAAAAGTTCATTCCTCACAATGATAATATAGGAGGAATAATTTCCATACAAACTGTCAGAGCAGAGGTAAAGGAGCAGCAGGGCTGTAAGAGGTCAGGCTGGCCAGAGCACTGCAGGATGAGTTTCATCATTTTCCACCAACCATAAGAGGAATCACTGCATCTCAGAGAGGGGAGGCACTAGTAAGACTGCACATAGCACCCAAACCAGGAAAACCAATCTCGATCGGAGACAACGGCATTAAAAGCTAATCACTGTAAGGTCAAAACACAGGAAGACGAGAGGGTATGAGTCTATATCAACATGCCCTGATTGAACTGTGTGGTATTAAAGCAAATCTCGAATAAAACTTGCTCATGCTACAGCTACACCAAGGGAGTATCACAGGTCACTCTTTTCTTGCAAACTCACTCCTCCTCCTCAGAAGTCCATAGCAGATCAGAAGGAAGGGAATTAGAATGAGCTTTCATTGATGCCCTGTTAGGCACAAATAGATTAATGAAAGCTGTGTACAAAGCATCAGCAGCAACCAGGCCTGGCAGGGCTGTTATCACTGGGTATTAGTTTACAGCAGTAGAGATGAAGGAGAGAGACCACTCTGGGCAGAGCTGCCAAGCGAATCATAAGGGATCAGGAGCAGAGAGCTTCAGAAGCCTGAGCTGGGAACATGGCACCAGGAATTCCTCTTCTTACCAATTTCATCTAATCACTTCTCTCTAAATCCTTTTTCTATTCTAGGCTTTGTTTCTCTGGAGCCACTTGCAACATTCCTTTGTTGTGACTGAGGGAAGGAAACATAAGAAGCAGCAAAGCATTTTGCCGTATTAAAAGCACGAAGAAGAAATATTTTGCTCCCTGATTGTGTACTCTGCATTCTTAACTGTCCTCATCCAATGCACAGTGAAATCTTCAGTTGCCTTGGGTCACATCCTCAGAACAAGCTGATATTTCATCCATCTGGTATGGATTATACAGGACCGAATTATGACAATATAAACTCTGGACTGAATTTTGTATATTCTATGGACTGATTAATTTTCCCATCTGCATTTTAGCAAGGGCTGCTAGTATGTGTTTTTCAGTTGAGTCTGAGGAAATACTATTCCAGGTTTCACAGTCTGATGCAAAGAGGTTTAGATTCCAAAACAGAAAGGAGAATAGATTACAGCCATATACAATGCCTCTTCTTTTTTTCTTTTTCCCCTCCCTCTGTGTGATAACATTCCCAAGTTAGTTATCCTGCTACAAAATTGAAGAGGAACCTAAGAAAGGTGTGTAAGACAGATGGGATGAATTGCTTTCAATGACTGTAAAGAAAGTGCTTGAACACTGGCATGGCCCCATACGTAACTTTTAGATGGTTAATAAAGTTGATGAATCCATTTGGTAAGTCTGAAGGACTTAGGTATCAGTTTTCTTTGAGTGCATGTGTTTCCTCCTCTGCCTTCAACGACAATATTATGTGGAATAAACTTCACCATGACAAGCTACAGACAGGTTAAAAAAAAGAAGTGTGCCTCATCTTTTCTGAAAATGAATTAGCTCTGCTGCTATAAAATCTCTATCATGTTGATTTCAAAGGCAGACTCCTCTCACACTTTACGCACTGTTGCTGCTGAAGATTTATTCACATCACAACCTAAGTACTTCATGTGTCCAAGACAAGTCCTTTGGCTTTTACCTCTTGTGGCATCCTCAATACATTAGTTTTCCCATCCACAGACCAGAGTATATTAGGGATTAATACGGCTCAGCAACTCAAAACACACAGATTGTCAGTCTCAGTAATCAGCCTGAAGAATTTTGAGGACAGTTGTTATTTACAGAAAGTGATAAGAGACCCAGCAGAACACTTAACTCTAAATAAACAATGTGAAAACTTCACTACCCAGGAAGTCCTAAGTGGCAAATAGGCAGCTCAGACCAGAGTATATTAGGGATTAATACGGCTCAGCAACTCAAAACACACAGATTGTCAGTCTCAGTAATCAGCCTGAAGAATTTTGAGGACAGTTGTTATTTACAGAAAGTGATAAGAGACCCAGCAGAACACTTAACTCTAAATAAACAATGTGAAAACTTCACTACCCAGGAAGTCCTAAGTGGCAAATAGGCAGCTCAGATGTTCCCGGGTTTGATTG
>NW_008679602.1:86593-92236 GCF_000695815.1 Acanthisitta chloris | reverse complement strand
GCTGAGACACAGAAAAAGCAGAAGATGGGAAAGGGTAAGTGGGAAAGCAGGGGGCCTTTCTCACATGGATTCGCTCTCATTTCAACTAGTGTTTAGCTTTGGTTTGTTAGTTCATTAAGAACGTGTTACAAAACCCAGTCTCAACACACTGATCACCAGCTCCACTGCAGCAGCATGGCCTGTGTTACAGCACAGCTTGATGACAGGGACCTTGTGGCATCTGGACACAGCAGGTCTCACTACAAAGACTATGAAGGGACATGGCAGGATCTTTTGTCAGAGTGGAATATTGGGCAACTGCAAAATGAGTTCTTCTCCTTTCTCCTATGTTCCCTTCACCAGAGCACCCGTACTTGGCAACATTTTGCTTGCACAGCAGCCAGGCTTGTGCTAAAGTGCAGTGAGCAAGACAGGCAGTATAGATCTTGATTTAACAAGAACAGGGCTGTGTGGGTCCTAAATTAACCCCAGGTTCAAGCTACAGCCCAGCCTAAGGAAGGCTCATGTAGAGAAGCATCACATTAGAACAGCCAGGAGACTGCAGCCCAACCCCATCCACTCAGAAACATTACCCTCATCCCACCCTGCCCCTGAGGACTGGGGGCCCTGAGAAGTGCCACATAGAGGAAGGTGTTTTAGCACTTTACCTCACTTAAATCTGCATGTGGTTTCTGCTCACCCTCATGCTGGAAAAAACACTCACCAACAAGTGGCTGCTATTCACCAGAGGACTTGCAATTGAGCTCTAAATATAGTAAGGTGGCACAACAGAGAGGGCTCCCACAGTCTTGTTAACACCAGGAACAAGAGCTTAGTGATGTGAATGGGCTGATAATAGCTTCTGTCCTCGCAGGTTGTGGTTCCACAGCACCAGCTGCTGAATGCCTTCCTGCAGCTTTTCTGATACCCCATTGTAACGGGGCAAACATTGGGCTAAAAGAAAACGTGACAGAGTTCAGATATAAAACAATGTGCACCCCAAGACCAATCCTTGCTGATCTTTGAACTTGGTTATCTCGAAGAAAACCCTCTTCTGAATTTTGGTATGAATCTAATTAATGAGTTAATTCCCAGCTAATCTATTCGCTTCTTTGTGCCCATTTCATGATTAATTTAGTTCCAGTGAATTTCCTTTACTGACTGCGGAGTAGAAACACATCTCCTGTCCTATTAATCTCCACTTTTGACCCATCATCAGGGACTAAACAAGGGCATATGCCTCCATGCCTTTATTTTCTGAACCACTGAAGAGCACAGGCAAGTCCTAGAAAACAAGGTGCAAACAAGAAGGGAAATTCTCCAGCCCACCTGTGCCTCTGCCATAGTCAAGATGGGTTTAGGCTGGTCACCCAGAAGGTATAAAGGCTGTGAAGTAGTTGAAAAGACTGCCTGATTACATCAGTCACAGATCTAGCTGAGAGGACAATCCTGCAAGGCTGCAAACTGCACAGGAACATACCTCAGTGACAAAAAAAACCCCACCAAAACCAAACAAAACAACAGCAACAACAAAATCACCAGAAACTGCAGGGATGGGAAAGGTCACCTTCCTGAGATCACAGCCCTACCTTCACAGCTCTCACACACCCTGCAGGGAAAGGTAGCAAAACCAAACCAGTCTCCCTCCCCCAGAATTAAAACAAAATGTGCTGGGGCTTTCTGTGTAACATCCATGGTGGAACAGTGCTGCCAGCAATCAGCATCACGAGCCTTCTTTCTGATGCCACAGGGTGTCAAGGATGTTTTTAATGATGGTTCAAGGGCACTGCTGTTTGTGAGGTGTTTGAGCTGTGCTAATAGCAGCCTTCTTACCACAAAAATCCTGCATCCCACAAGGGATGCAGGAAAACCCCACAAGGCAGGAGAGGTGTCTATACAAACACGTATGCTGCTTTCATGGCTGTTCCTGTCATATGTGCAGGGCATCAGCTCTGAAGTTTCACCAAACATCTTTCTATCGTTTCTTTCCCAATAGCTGGATGCCTAGAGTCACTCTGTGAGTGCATGGAAATGCCAAAAATGAGACATGAGGAAAAATACTCTGAAAAGGGCAGAGACCTCAAAAGATCCTATCCACTATCCCTTTTCAGATAAATTCCTGTCCCTATGCCATTATATTGCATTTCTGAGAAACTTAAGGAATTACTAGATGTTGCATTACAGATGGACCTTGCCTGACACTGGTGAGGATGAACTCCTGATGGACCATGGCCTCCAGAAGGACCTGAACTGTCGAAGTGAACACAGATCAAAAGTTATGGAAGGACATGGGGTACACTGCTCCCAGCTTCACTATATATCACCAGGTGCTGGGACATGCATGACTAGATTTCCCAAACAGACTAGAATACAGCCAGCTGCAGCAGCACTGTAGGCTTAGCCTTCAGGCCTTGCTCTCCAGGGACTTTCTCTGCTCAGAGATAAGTCTTTGATCCTGAACAGCACATTTGCACAATAAGAGTTTGGATATGATTTTAAAAAGTGAGAGAAAAAAGTGAACAAAAGCCATGTTTCTGCATCTCATGTCTCCAATCTGTTTCTCCTTGAAAGGGGCAAAGACACCTCAGAGACATTGTCAAAGTGCCTAAACCAATTTTTCAGCTTAATCCATTATTTATATTTCCACTCAACCCTTTTTAATCCTGAGCTCCTGAAATTAGGTTCTGCAGTATTGAGAATCACTTCCATGAGCTGCAGGGGAAGGCAGGGAGAGTGCTTAAGTCTTGTCCTGCCCTTACCTTTCCAAATCCACCTCTGACAAGGGCCCTTTGTCTTTTGCTCCCAGTTCTGTACCATACACAAACCACCAGCATCACACCCTCATCCTTTTGTTTGTCTCTTTTCTATTTGGTCCTTTCTGGGATATTTAGGTAAGAATAAGCACTGTCTTCAGGCCAGACACATTAACATTGAAATCTAAAAGTCCTAAAAATAAAAAAAGACATGACTTTTTATGAGCATGCACTCTCACATGAGACACTCTGATGTCCTTCACCAGCCCCATTTGCGGCCAGTAATCTTCCAAGACAACTGCTTAAAGGTAAAATGGTTTCTCCAATACTGTTCATCAAACTGGATGAGAGTAGAGCTGATTAATCCAGGAAACTACCATCCTTCTTGAAAATGATAAACCTCAATGGCAAGGGACATGGACAACACTGAAAATATTACAAACCTGTTACTTTAACAAATGCTACACTTTCCCTAGCAAAACCATCCAGAATTCTTGTCTTTCTATATCTTAAAAAATACCACATAAATAAGAGGGTCCAAAGCAGGTGGTAAAAACAGTTAGAGGCATAGGAAGACTCAAAAAAAAAAAAATGAGCATCTTTCATGACAAGATCCATGAGAAGGGAGGTGATAGCTGTTTGCAAAATACTCGGCAATTAGAATCACAGAATCAACTGGGTGGGAAGAGACCTCAAAGAGCTTCGAGTCCAACCCTACCATTGTTTCTAGACCATGGCACTAAATGCCACATCCAGTCTCATCTTGAAAACCTCCAGGGATAATGAATCCCCCCCCTCCCAGGGCAGCCCATTCCAATGCCTGACTACTCTCTCTGTAAAAAATCTCTTCCTAATATCCAGCCTAAACCTCCCCTGGCAGAGCTTGAGTCTGTGCCCTCTTGTCCTACTGCTGGTTGTCTGGGAGAAGAGACCAACCCCCACCTGACTCCAACCTCCTGTCAGGGAGTTGCAGAGGGTGATAAGGTCTCCCCTGAGCCTCCTCTTCTCCAGGCTGAACTCCCCCAGCTCCCTCAGCCTTTCCTCATGGCTCTTGTGTTGGAGTCCCTTCACCAGCCTCATTGCTCTTCTCTGGACCTGCTCCAGCACCTCAATATCCCTCCTGAACTGAGGGGCCCAGAACTGTACACAGTATTCAAGGTGTGCCCAATTAGGGCACTTGCAATTATTCTCTGTTACAGTAGAGGATAAAGGTGCATTTGCTAAGGTGAAAATCCAGCTGATGAAAGGAAATGTTTTATCTTTTCACACAACACACAGCTAATGTATAAAACTCATGAGATATCATGTTGCACCCAGGAGCAATGTAAGATTCAAAAAGCATTAGGCACTTACAGAGAAAACGAGAGCACTGGAACATTTCATTAGATAGAATTATTGTTATTCTAATTATTCTGAAAGCCTAAAAATTCTTGTGTTCCCAGGTATAAATAAATCATTGTCTGAAGATACAAAGTCATTCCCCCTACAGGAAAATGGCATTCTGTAATTGTCCACTATGGCAATTTCTTGCATCCCTTTTTGAAATCTCCAATGCTGAGCACTGTCAGAAAGAACACTTGACTGTACTGAAGTACTACAGTGGATCCTCTCTTATGATTTACTTATTCATAGATGAAAACACAAGTTGTGTGCTAAACCAAAAAATAACTATTAATTCTAGGAATAAGCCTGGCAAGACAAATCCAGGTAGCAATACTTTACCCAAATTCTTGGCTGCCCCCTGCAGTTCAATGGAAGATGAGACACAGCTTTGTTATTTGAAATGGGTGTTTGCTTTCTCTTTGAATTGCATTGGACTTTTATCTTTTAATGAGATGCTGGTGCTTTTTCGAGGATGTTTAAAAATGGCATCTTCAGAAACAATTCTGCAGTACAGAGTATGATGTAAAAACTTGTTGGGTAGACTAGACAGACCAGGCAGATTAGACAGAGAAATACAGAACATATGCTTTCTATTCTTCCCCTTATTCTTAATTTCTGATGATACTGGCCTGATAGCAGAATCTTTTTCTGGCATTCAGCTGCTTCTACTGCTTATTCTACCTTACAAGTCCAAATCCTCAAACTCATGTTGAAATAGGGATTTAAGGTAGTGAGTAACTGTTAACACTTAAAAGGAAGCCATTATAGATTAAATGGTGAATAATGTGCCATAGATTAAGCTGCTGATTAAGTATTTTTAAATGGTTAGGGATATGTTTGAAAGTCTAACCATAAAGCATTCTACTCTTACTTTAAAAGTGAAATCTGACCATCCAGAAATTGAATTTTTCCTCCAGTTAAAAACTGCAAGTTTTAACAGTAACAAATAGAAAGAGGATTATGAGATGGAACAGGGGCAGAAACAGAGAGAACACCTCCAAATAGAGACAAAGGGAATGTTTTTTCTTTTCTCTTATGCTGTTCTGTCTCTTCCTCCTGCTCTGACAGTAGCCCTTGCCCTGGCTTCACTCAATACTCATGGTCCAGACAGCAACTGACTGAACCCTCAGCATCTTCTCAGAGACACAAGGGCAGAAGGAGTGATAATCTTTCCTTGGGAAAGGAAAGTTCACAAGAAACAGAGATGGTTTTCCATTTGTTTTGGCCATTGTATCCCAATCCAATTCTTTCAGAGTCACAATTTCCCATAGAGTTCTGCCAATGCATTTCAGCATCCTTTCCCACTTCTCTATCAATATGCCCAGCCCCACATGCACACTGAGTCCTTCCAGCACATCACAGGTCCATCTGCACTTTCCAGCCTGGAATCAGTCCCATGCCTCTCACAGTGCACTGTGACAGTGGTGAGAATGTGGCAGTGCTCTGTCCTCGACTTCTCCTGGAGAAGATCCCTTGACTGGGCTACATTGCTGAGTGCTACAGACTGACCAGGGCCAGAAAGGGATAA
>NW_008679602.1:83260-86567 GCF_000695815.1 Acanthisitta chloris | reverse complement strand
CCTACATTCATGAAAATTGGACCTGGGATTTTAAGCTTGAGTACATTTCTACTCTGCAGAGAAAAATAAAAGGCTAAGTATTATTTTCATGTGCCTCTTCCCCCTCACATCCTTCTAGTCTCAGCTCCAGGCTAATTCTCACAAGTTCTTTTTGTCAACATCACATTTAACCTACACATCCTAATAAATCCGTATGTTTTCTGAGGGACTACAATGACTTATCAGAGGCTACAGGGACTGGCTTTTACATGTCTGTATCTATCCATAAGCACTCATCCACACTGATACATGTGTGTGCTGGGCCCTGGAGCAATAACCTGCACGTATTTATCTCATGTCTCACACAATACCTCCACCAAGGGACTACAATGACTTATCAGATGCTACAGGGACTGTCTTTTACATATCTGTATCTATCCATAAGCACTCATCCACACTGATACATGTGTGTGCTGGGCCCTGGAGCAATAACCTGCACGTATTTATCTCATGTCTCACACAATACCTCCACCATGTCTCTCTGTACAGTATCTAGTTAGGCAGCAAGAGGTAGGGGCTGTGTGTGAGTCACAGCCACAATACACTGAACAGCCAGAGCCTCTGACAGAATATACAATACAGCTGAGATGACAGTGGAGGTGGCTTTGGAGTACTTTAAAATGCTGTTCAAGTGCCAACTTTCACCTGCAAATATGACACTTTGCTCGCCCACCCGCTTTCCTTCCAGGCTATGCACTCCTTTTACTGCAACTTGACAGCTTTAATTATTAATTTCTCTGCCTTCTCTATCCCTTTAACCATTTAGTCTCTCATTTGTCTTGCTAATTTTTTGATACACTCCTAGATAGCAGTTGTACACTGTCACCATAGTACAGGAGGCCTGGTCAGACTCTCATTTACAGGCTGGGCACCAGACCAAAAGGACTTGCAACACAGTATTTGCCTTGAAACCAGAAATCTCTCTTCTTATGTTCGCTTTGAAAAGAAAGGATGCAGCAATGGGGACACAAGGAGACTATGATCATCAGTAGGTGAAATAATTTGGGACTTCTTAGCTCTTATTATCTGACTAACATAACTTACTCTGACCTAGTGGAAAACTGGATCCCATTGGTACTTTTACTGGGGATTCAGCTCCTTCTAGCCCCATGTTTCAATCATGAGAGGAAATCTACTTTAGACAGTGGCAATGTATGCACTGCTCTCACCACCACATGTTTCTGTGCAGGACTGTGAGGCTCTGATGCTACTGATGGATGGGGAGACATTCTGCTCTACAGAGTCTCACAGAACACTGGTGTTCATTTTGGTTTGCTTCTAATATCTGCAATGCTTGGACATCTGAGCCACTCTGTTGGATCCAAAAGATGAGAAGGCCACATGGTAAAGACTTTGATCAAGATAATCCAGATCTCTCTTGTCCCCGTGTTCCATGCCCCATGATTTATGCCCCAACACCTGGGAAAGCAAAGCCTGTTTTGACCCTCAACCAGTCTAATTTTCACCTACATGACCATGTTCCTTAAAAGGCTCTGCTGGGAGATGTGGACAGATTAATTAGAAGTCACCTCAAGTGACAATTGCAATAAAGAGAACAACTCATCAGAGGAAAAATATATAACCTCTTTGAAAGGGTCAGAAGCGCATTTCATCTGACTGCCATCTTACTCACTCATTCCATTGCTTCTTTTGTATGAAAGAAGGCACTGGTATCAGAGATCTGACTGTTTTCTGAGTGACTTGCTTTCAGAAGTCTCAGGTTATTTTGGGTCTGTAGGAACACCATTCAGAAAAGTTACACAAGGAAACACTAAATAACCAAGATACTTGAAACAGCCTTATTGTTTATCCATGGTTCCCACCAGCCCAAAGACACAAATACTCCCATCACAGTTATGCCTTGTTTATCCATATCCTCTTAATAACGGCAAAAAGGCAAAAGCAAAGGACAGGGATCATCAGTAGAGTTGCATTGACAAAATTGTTTCCTCCTGCTCTTGTGCCAGAGCCCCAAATCTAATGCAATCAGTGTTCAGCTACTGCAGCAGTATATATATAGTCTATATAAAACTACATATAGTCCTGTGAACCTGCCTCTTGAGCCCTAGACCTGTGACATGTTCAGTCTGAAATCCCACCTCTACCTGCATTCAAAATGACCAGTACTCTAGACAGAGTGATCCTCCCATCACCCTTTGTATCCTCTTAGAAAAAATCCCAACATCTATTCCACTCCAGTGTCAGCACTACCCTGGTCTATATAAAGGCCATCTCAGAGGAAAGAGTACATCCCTCATAACACATTCCTTTGGGGACCTTTCCATAAATGGGAATCACTTCCAAACCCTTGATAACCCTTAGCTTTATTTTTCTATCCCAGTATGTGAAGGACCCCAGTGGCTTTCATATTTCAGGTTAGATCTTAAGGAAAAAGGATTGCAGCACTGAAATACAGATGCTCCTAATCAATATGAAAATTTCTAACGCCAGACAGCACCACAGAGATCTGCCTCACAGAAAGGGCATTGCAGAGCCCATTTGTTCTGCTGGATATATATGAGTTCATTATCTGAAGTCCAGTTAGATCTGTATGTGTACAGTAATTTGAATAACCTCAGACAGATACAACAGCAAGCAGTGCTTTTGTGCATGTTTGAAGTTACTCCTATGATCTCTTTCTCTTCCATTTGCTCTTTTCCTCTCTTTCCTTTCTGGAGCTATTTAGTTTACTATTATTAGCTAATAAAAGATAAATTAATTACCTCTGAAATAAGCATGGGTAATTGTACCAAGCCTGGCATAGCTGGGGCTGGCATTTGATAACAGGCAACAGAAGCTCTGCAGCTCACAAGCTATTTCATAATAATAAAAATCAATAGAAGAAAAATAGGGACAGCTCCAGAAAGTGTTAATGAAAAGTTGTTGAATTCCAGCAGCTCACCTGTGAGCAGCTACTTGAAAGCCTTCTGAATACCAAATATATTCATTATAGGTTGCATTGCTTGGCTGAACCTCCAAAGAATTCACTGGGCTTGTATTCTCACAATAACAAAGGAGAGATGCAGAAGAGGGCAGGATAAGAAGGATGAAGGGGTGGATGGAAGAAGATTCATGCTTTTATTTAGAAAACACAATTATCAAGGCATATGATAACAACAAAATCTAAATCCTGTAATAGATCCAAACTGAAAATATGAGGTTTTTTTCCTCTCAATAGCAGAGGCAGAAATTCTTTAGGTTAGACCCCAGGGGGGTGAAAAGATACCACTCTTTTGCAACATCAGTGTGAAAGATCACTGCAGAGTGT
>NW_008679602.1:73229-83233 GCF_000695815.1 Acanthisitta chloris | reverse complement strand
CCTGAACTGATCCTAAATGGTTACAGCAATGTGAGACATCTCTGAAGCTGAAGCACAGCTTCAGCTACTCTCACACCTGTCACATTGTGTTACTGTTAGACTGTGCTCTCACAAGTGTTATATGAAATGCATTAGAAACCCCTTTGGTCCCATGTTCGGCTTCACCAAAATGACCTGCATTTGACTTACTTAACTAAATGCGTTCCCACAGAGATTTTCTCTCCAGCATCCAAATATGGCAATACCACAACCAGAGATGCTCATAAAGCAGTAGAAATTTCAAATTCCTGTACCAGCAATAAAATTTGTGACTAAGCGAAAAAAATGGAATCAATAAACAACCTCCTCTTCTGAAAGCTGCCACAAGGTATTTAATGTCTACAGATGACCAAGGTTAAAAATGCACCAAATCTTTACTTAAAGAAAAATGAAACTTTAGTCAAATAGAAACCAGAGATGCTCATAAAGCAGTAGAAATTTCAAATTCCTGTACCAGCAATAAAATTTGTGACTAAGCGAAAAAAATGGAATCAATAAACAACCTCCTCTTCTGAAAGCTGCCACAAGGTATTTAATGTCTACAGATGACCAAGGTTAAAAATGCACCAAATCTTTACTTAAAGAAAAATGAAACTTTAGTCAAATAGAAATCTGAATTGGTTGAATATTTTTTTGGTCAGATTTACTAAATGATGAAAGACAACTTTCATCTTCAGCCATATGTCAGAGGACTCCCCAGAGTCCCACAGTCCACTCTGCCCCAGACCATCAGATGCCATCACTGGTGGTACACCTTACCTGAGAGGTGATAAGGTATTTCACAGGATGAAGCTTCTTACACTCAAACCCTTGAGCTGAAATTTGTTTCAGTTTGTACAATCAAAACAATATAATGTCAAGGAATGACACTCCCACTGACCTCTAAGTATAGGAAGACCCAAACCATGGGGCTAGGGAATCATTTGCCATCACTGCACACAAGTATGATGCTGCATTTCTGCTATTCAAAGATGCACTAAAGATGTCCCAAATGAAGAGAGCATGCTTTTCTCCAGTTGCATTATTTTGTTGTTTGAACTTTCCTCTTTCTTGTCTGCTTCATCTTCCCCAAATCACTTTCATTTGATCTGAAACACCTTTTGGCCACACAGCTTAAAGATGAGTGGAATTGCTTGCACAGCCATAATCAGGGGAAGATGCATTACAGTGAAAAGATGTGCAATCCAACAGTTCAATACTATCCAGGATCACAATGGTGCATCAATGTGGTACAGAAGAATAGCAAGCACAGTTCCAAATGATCTGCAAATCCTTCTTGTCAATTCTTGGATTTGCCATCCATACACTGACCAATCTAACTCCGCTCAGTGTGTGGAAGATGAGAAGATTACATCTGGACAAAGGACCAGAACAATGATTAAGCCTTCCACTTTTGATTAATAGCAGAGCTAGACATATTTACCATCTGGGGTAGAGAGAGATTTGGCTCTGCTCAAGAAAGGTGAGAAATGATGAAGAAACACAGGAGATGAATAACGTCTGAGTCAGCAGAAAATGACTATGCAAAAGCCTGTCTCAACACAGAAAATGCCTCATGAACAAATGGCTACAATTGCTGCAGTGTATGCAAAACATTTCCTAGCACAACCTGGAGAGCAGAAAAAAAGAAAATTAAGGAATGTGACATCAGTTCAAACCACGAGAAAGACCTATAGAGGTTGGAATGTTCTTTTTTTTTCCCTCTCTCTCTCAAACCTGCTTTATGTGAACAGACACTTCCCATCCTCCTTGTGGTCATGACAAATGCGAAGTTACCTGGACAGCATTGACTTAAAACTTAATTACTTTTATAGCAAATGAGGCATGAAACCTATTATCAAAAAACACGATGTCCAAAGTACAAGCTGCATTTCATTTTCCCAGCAGAGAGCTTCTGAATGCTAGAATTGACTGCAAGGGATGCTGGAAACATAAAATCAGTAATTCTTCTTAGGTCATGGCAATAGTGTCTTGTGAGGCCAGGTTTGAGAGAGCAGAATACATTGCTTGTATGAGCACATGACACATGCCTTTGTTTTCTGAAGGTGGCTGCAAAGCCCAGAAAATTCTCCACATATTTGGCCTTCGACCTTGTCAGACTAGTCCATAAAATCAACTCTATTCAATGCTGGTGGGAAAAAGGCTATTTGATGCAGAAAACCACCCAAATGTCACTTGTGAAAAGACAAGCCACAACAACTAAGTCCCTAAGGAGGTCTTGTGCAATATGAGGATGATAGCACCTGAATAAGCATGAGAGTGAATATGATGTGTCCCAGGAGCACAGATTGCTAATTAAAAGCCCAGCTAATACCTGGAGCAACTTAACCCTCTTCCTCACCATCACACACTGTAGTTCTAATGGATCTTATGTGTGTGCTGCATCTTGTGCTCTCTTCACCTTTTAGCATGTTCTTGAGACATTTGACATACAGATGTGCTGAAAACAGTGATAAAGAGCTGTTAGGCCAACTTCATGCTGTCCAAGGATTTTCTGGTTTAGGGGAAATATTCCACTCTCCTAATAGCAGTACAGCCCCACTGATAGAAGTTCAGCCCCTTTAACTTCTTCTCAGATGCAGCTGTTTTGCTATTTTGCCTTTGCTGTGAACTTACTCCAACAGTTAGCCCACTCATGCCTGTAAATGATTCCATTTGTGGTAGACATGTTAGGGGAAAGACAGACAGACTGCAAAGTGGGGAAAGGAAGAAATTCTTGCCTGTGTCCCAAACTGCATTTAGTTAGGTCTGCTAAAGGCTTCTTTCATCTTTCTTTGGCTCATTGGAGACAGTACTCTGAACACAATGGACCTGATCTGGTGTGAGAAATCCCTCATTTGCACGGGATGTCTCCATTAGACCAGTCACTTCCCTGACAGCTATTACCTCACTCCAGTTTACTGACCATTGACTCCGACAGAGCTATACAAAGTGCACAGCAAATAGTTTATTCCAGGGAAGCAGGCAGGGTCCAGCCTGCTCCTTCATCCCCCTCACAGCAGTGGTGAAAGAATAAGGCTGCAACATACTCAGAGCAGAGAGAGCCTGAAGAGGAAAATTAAAAGACACATACAGTTATGAACTTTGACAGGTGAAAATGTTTGCTGTTGGAGGGAGATGCTGAGATGCCAAGTCAATGCCATGCACACCAGACTCCCAGGGTAAAGAGAGACAAATGCAGGACATGAACTGCAGGGATTTCACAACAGAAGAGACCTCTGGCTCCCCAGCTTTTGATCTCTGTACCTTCGCAATGAGACATTTCATCTGGGAGTCAGTTTTATCCAGTGCTGGATTAACTTCTTGTTGCACAGCTTGACCTGTCACCCAGAGTACTACAGAGATGGGCACTCAGAAACACATATATAAGAAACACATTAAATAGAGAGAGATGTGCTTAACATAAGCACTGTGCAATGCATCACACTGGTCACAGCTTAATTTCAGCTTGATTTCTGCAAAACAGACTCCTAACAACTAAAAAAGTCTCTTGTGTTTTCATCAAGGCTGAACAACACTAATAATTTTGTTTTGATATTGGTGAGCACTGCTCTAGTAAGAATCACTCAAATTTGTACCTTTTTCAGGTAATTTCACATGAGCTACAGTAAAAACCATTACATTGACTGTCAATGTTCATCATACATATGATTTCCTAGGACCAGGACAGTGCAGATTTCTGGAATAGGGATAGCCTGCAAGGTGTTTAAAGCCACCACTGTTCATTATGTAAAGCATATAAGGAAAAGATCACACAAGGTAACTGCCTTTATTGTACCTGAAGGACCCCACATTTGACTCTTCTTTGTCAAAGGTAACAAAAATGTAGGTATTTTCATTCATACCTGCTCTCACCTTCTGAAGCAGAGAGTACAGAAAGTATTCAAGAATGCTGTGCATTTTTGTGGCAACCACAGAAGAAACCAGCAGATTTTAAGCTACAAATATTTCATTCTCCTTAAACCTATACAGGTGGGTCTAGTCTAGGAAGAAGCAGAATATAATTTCCATTGATGTAATTATATAGACAGTAAGCTACAAGGCTCTGCTGACATCCTTGTGCTACTTCAAAGAAGTAGATTACACTTAATATTTACAGAATAAGATTAGACTGAGTGGCACTCCTCATCTTCCTCCAGATAAATGTTTTGATGGAGAATAATTCTTTTTTTAAATTTTCAAAACCTGTGAAATGAGAGAGAAGCGTCGAAGACATTGCCCTCCTGCCCATATCAGTATGTTCTCTGTATTCTGCATTTTGCTATCGATTCCATATCCCCACTAAACCCAAGTCATGCAATTCTCTTGGCTAGACTCACAGAAACCCAGGAGCAAAGTATTAATTTTCTGAATCACAATCAATATACTGCATGATCATTTTCCATGAATTATTTGTTTTTTAAAAAAGAATATGCTAGCAAACCCTTTAGTGTCTGCATCTCCCTCCACCTAACCTTCTGCAACAAGCTCCTGCAATGTGACACATCTGGGTGGGATTATCAGTTCAGCTGTCTACCTGGTCTGCAAATGGTAACAAATTGCACCTAAGCTACTAAAATTTCACAAACTATCAATTATACTCACAAAAGTTAAAACTAACAGCTAATTGCAATTTATTAATGTAATTGCCATTTAGCAATTACATTATTCCCTGGATGCCACAGAGGAACTCACTAGTTTTGGGCAAACTTGAAGGGGTAGAAGACTTTGGTTTCAGCTACCACAGATACCTTTAGAAAAATATGGGAGTTTTACAAAATAAAATAACATCTCTTTTTTTGTTAACTTCTTTAAAAACACTTGCAATTAGAGAGCTTCTTACTATGATTTTGGTACTGATCAATTACTACACACTATTGGGTAAACAGAATGAATTCGCATTAATACAAAAACAACTAAAAAAGAAAGCAGCAGAAGACTACAAAAATCAGAGGAAATGCTCACTGAGTTACTGTGACCAGATGTCTTTTTGTTAGTGTCTGAGGCAAGTCAGGGTTTGATGCTTTTCTTCCCATAATTTATTTTCATGCAAAGGCCCTTCTAGCTGCAGTTCAAAAGTGAGAGTTTGATTTATATCTCAAAACCATTTGCCCAGCCTGGCTTCTGCAGCTCTTGCTAATGACATACCAATGTTTTTTTTGGTGGTTGTCCACAACATGGATGGTGTTTAGCACTCACCTTAATCACCTCATTTATATGTTCACATGTACGAGTGAGCACAGCTAATCCAAAGGAATGTCTCTATGTTTTAGCCCTATTTTTTCAATCTCCCTCATAAACATTAAAAACTGTGAACAAGCTTGTAAGAATGGGTTTTGGCATGAGGAACAGGTGGTGGTAATGTCGGGTAAGTGTTCCTGCAGGGGAGAGATTTGAAGTCTGCTATAAATTACAGGAGCATTTCTGCAACTGAAAATTTTGAGGTTCATTGTTGAAGCTGAGAGAGCTCTTTGATGACAAAGCCATTGGGGAGCTTCAAATCATGTCACATCACTAAGTTTTCTTTCTCCATTTGTCTTGGAAAAACATTCTTGCAAACATATGTGATGCACATAGCACCAACAGCTTCATCACAAGTTCAAGCTGAATAATCTCAAACACTGACACTTTTGCAGGTCAAATTCCCCTTGTATTTATAATAGGGCAAACTCCCTTAAATATATCCCATTGAACACAGAAAGCAAATAAATTAATTTTCCCATTTAGAAAAACATATCCTAAATAATCAGTGGGATCATGACTTCTTCCTATACATCAAAAAGTCATAAATCTCTGCTTTAAAAGACTCAATTCAGTGAGGAAAAGATTAATTTCTAGGAGTATACTTGCAGAATGAGGCCTACGGTTTCTATATCATGCTATCAAAGTCCTTTCATAATCTGCAGTACTTGTTCCCTACCCTGCAGCTCTTAAAGAATGTCTTTGTTATAAGAGATCCTCTCACGGAGGATCTGAGGTGGACAGAAGCCCATCTGACACTCCAATGAGCAGGAAGATGTTTCCTAGTGATACATTTTCCTGGAACAGTACCATCCCCATGGTCCAGTAATCCATTTTTGAATGGAAAATCACTGGAAAACAGAAATCAGGTACTTCTCTTTCACCTTTTATCTCCACATGGATGGCTGCAGGGCGTGGACTCACTGTTTCAGTAGTTTCTTTGGCAGCCAACTGTGTCTTCATTAACAGTTACTCTCAATGCACTGCAAATCTCAGCCATAAGGAAAGTTCATTTCTGCAGACTTAAACCCAACACATATCCCCACCAACTTGATTTCCACAGGAGAACCCTCTGGTTACTACTATCACTGACCTTTGTGCCCGGTCTGTTATCTCCTCCTCCAGATCTAGCAGGAGTGCTGCCTGAGCCATCACCTCCTTGCTGCAGGGCAGGGATTTTAGGTGCAGAATCAGTAAACCAAGGCAAAACTTGCTTCCCATCTCCTCCAGCTCTTGCGTTCCCAGCTGCAGGCCCTGATGGAAAGAGGTAGAAGGTTTCAGTGCTGGGTATGCATTTCACAGGGACATGGAAAGGGTCAGGCTCGTTTTGCAAAGGACAACTCTTAGTATTCCTCCTTCCATTCTGAACTAGGTGTTCATTCATGATTTCTACATACAGAAATTTCCCCTACAGAATTATTTGTAAACTAACTGACAGCACATGGTCTACAGAAGCTATTATAAAATAGCCTCTGTTTTACAAATGGGGAAACAGAGGCAAAGAGTTTACATGTCTCAACTACATTTGCAGAAGTTATTGTAGGAATTAGAGTTGGACCCCAGGAGAATCTTGACTGTAAATCCACTTTTACAAATCATTAGGACTCAGTTTTTCTTTCTGTCTGTATTCAAGTCATCTCCCTAAGCAACGGGAAAAAAAATAGGTCCTATGATTGTAAACACTGGGCAGTGGCAAAGATGGAAAAAGAAACCGGGCAGGGGGAGAAAAGTGGAGAAGAGATCTTTAACAAGTTATGAATTGTTTTTTAAGAAAATCAATTGCAAAGTAATTGCAAAATAACAAACACCTCTAAGGAATTTCTCAGTCTGTTAAAAACTGATGGCACAAATAGGGTTTGGATTATCAACATCATCTTTCAAGAGAGGAATCCTCCAAGCTGTGGATCCTTGCTTGGAAGAACCCTGATTATGAATAGTCCCTGTTTGTTTCTTCACTAATTAAAAAAATAAAGATCTAGCAAAGCTCTTTACACTGAGGGCCTACATAGGAGTAAGTCAATGTAATCAATGGCAGTTTCATGTGTCTGGTGAGTGGAGGGCAAGAGACAAACAAAGATCAGATACACCAAAAAGAAACTAAAAACTGCAAGATCTCTCATCTTTGGCATTTAATGACTGCATCACATATACTCCTTAATGCCAGCACATCAGGGGCTGGATCAATCGCTGCCTCTGCCGATAACAGCCCTATGTGCTTTTACAGCACAAAACATGTCTGCAGTCAACCTTCTCTGAGAGCTCTAGCTCCATTCCTGTTTCCTTAGCAACTCTCAGGAGTCCACACCAAGCTCTGGCCCCAGCCTTATGCACGGTGTGAGCTCCATGCCAGCACAGCCTGCACTAGCCTCTCTACCAGATACTTCTAAGTGAACATCTTATGGGTGATATGATAAATGACTGAGCCCCCAAACAGGATTACAGTTGAAGTTTACAATTTATTATGTGAATATAGGCAAGCAAACTATGCTGGGTGCACGGGGAGTCTCTGCTCCACCAACACGGACACAGTACAGGTCCTGGTTTCGGTTTAGAAACTTGTTGTTAATACATATTCATGACTGTCCCGAGAAGAGGGAAGTCTTTGTCGGGGCATGTTGACTTCGACTCCTTGAGTCTTCTTGAACTTGCTCAGGCTCATGAGTAAACACCTAAAAGCATCAGCCTAAATGTAACCCCTTCTCCTCTGGCAGGCTCAGCCAGAAATCAATTCCTGTCCAGATCGAACCCCAAAAAGTTCCTCCAGGAACAACAGAGCTTGACAAAACATGGTGAATGCTAAGCAAACAAAGTGTTCTTAACAAACAATCTGTATTATTCAGCCTAAATCATTAGTTCAAAATAAGTATCTTTGCCCCTCGCTGAGCACACCCCTCCCCTGGAGCCATGGTGGTGCCTGCAGCTCTGCCCTCACCAATCTCAGCTTTTAATGCTTGACTGTGTCCTAGCAGCTTCCAATTCCAAATAAGCAGTATCACAAATAAAATAAGGCTTATATTAACAAAACAACATTGAGGTAGATGTATATATTGAGGTAGATATATTAAGGTAGATTCTAACATTGCTCCGTATTGACACGAATCAGGGAAACATTTCACAGGTAACAAAGCCTGTCTGGCAATCCATGACAGGACTGAGCTCTGATCTTACGTTGATTTTTTTTTTTCCCGTTTAAAGCTATATTTGTAAAATGGTTTGGGATCCTTGTGTCAGAGCAGCTCTGTAGAGCTGAAAGATCATTTCTCAGCCAAAACCACACAGGTGGATGGAAGAAAGAAGAGATTTCTCACACAAACATCTGCAGCTCTCTTGCAAAGTTTTCTTTGTGCATTTTTGTTAGAGGACACAAACTACTTGAAAAGAATTATCATCACTCCAGCTCTAGCAGGTCCAGCATATGCAAATATCATCTGGCACTGCAAACATCCTCATGATAACAAATACATTTTACTATAGAAAAGATATTGCAATTTCATTTCTTTTCTGAGTGAAGCATGAATCTGTAGTTGTGATGAACATAATACTCAAACATATACTGAGTGTCTGGACAACTACTTAAGCACAGGACCTGCCCAGAAGAGCACACGGACAATCTGAGAAAACATACCCTCAGTGCTAGGCAGGGTCTAGGGACTCTGGAAAACTGACTTTTGCTCTCAAAACAGCCTCTGAAGTGTTTTTATCACAGTGAGTGAATGTCTGACACCATTTCTCCTCTCCATCCTATTCACCTCCACTGCAAACTTTGCCAAGCAAGGTACAATGGGTGCAATGAAATATAGCAATAATTAATAAGAAAACAGAGAGAGAAGCTTATGGGAACCAAGGGTCATTAACACAAAACAATGAGAATGCTCAGCAGCTCTGCATAGATTCCTAAAATGTTTTATTATTTTACTTTAAAAGACTTCAGATATTTTAGTGCGGCAGAGTTACAATCGGCAGGCAGAAGTGGTGACATTTCAGAGCAAAAATATGTCATTTCCACAGCAAGAGAGTTATTTTCTCAGGGGCAAAAAATACAAAGAACATCTCAAGGCTTTCCCTGGGGTGCATCTCAGGGTCTTTCTTCCAAGATTAAGGCAACATACTAAATAGCTATCAATCCAGGAGATGCGAATAGTGACTGTGCTAAAACTCAGCCTGTGGCTTTATGACTCTCTGGAGCTTTATTCAGGATATGAAGAGGCCTTAAGAAACTATGAGCAGAGAAATAATAATAATAAAACTATAATACACCTCAGAAGCCTCAGACAGTAATTGCTCATGCACTGAAGTTCGCTGCTGTACAATGGACCCATATTGCTTTGATACCAGACAACTCAATAGTAACAGCTGAAAACTCAGCTGGAGGATTACCTGGTAACATACTTTATTCACTTCAAACACAGACAGGCTTTTATTTTATTTTAACCCAGAAATTTCTCTCTCCTTCCTCTGTTCTCAGCAGAGGGTGGAGTTGGAGGTGTGAAGCTTGACTACCATTAAACTGAAGCTATGGACAGAACTGATGTGTTGAACCGTTATCGATGGCATCTGCCAGCAATGCCAGGAACTGGTATAGTGGCTAATAACTAGTCCCACTTGCATTGCTGAAAGGGAAGACTGATCTCCAGGCATTTTCCTTGTAGCCATGCAGCATGCACAGTTGTAAAAAGTTTAAGATTGCCATTACAACTTAGAGTTATGAAAATATTGTATAAGAAACACAGGAAAGATGACAAGAA
>NW_008679602.1:48771-73218 GCF_000695815.1 Acanthisitta chloris | reverse complement strand
AGCAGCTGGTAGGGAGCACACCTCCATGGCAGTGAAGTTGTCTTGGTTTTACGTGTAGTGACAGCACACGGTCAGTTTGCCACAGCTGTACAGAAGGAAGCTGCTCTGCCTGACAGCACCTCCCCTGCAGTGTCCTGCCAGCCTGGATTCTCAGTGACCCCATCTTTCTCTCCAGCACAGTGCTTTACAGCTCTGTCCCCTCCTTTGGTCATGCCTATGTGAGCAGTAGAGCATGTTGCAGTCTCCCATGCCAACAGAAAATTCTGAAGTAGGAAACAGCATCCCTACACCAGAAAGCTACAGACAAGCTCATCAGTCCTAATTAGTCCAGCCTCAGAAACATACTAATTAAACCATTCTACTTTGATGATCAGCTCACATCTCCACACAGGTTTTGCTCTCCATTACATCGAACTACTAGTCTGGTCCAGCATCAGCTTGATGCACTGCATTCCACTGCACAATACAAATTGGTCCCATGGGCCCTGTCATGCAATAATCTTTTGCAGGCATCATGTTAAGGGATAACAGGTTAATTGTTTCCTGCCTATTATAGAGAATAATGGAGCTGAACAATTTTTCTTAATCCCTTTTCACATTCTCATACTGTGGCAGACAGAATAGGAGGCTGTAATACCTAATAACAGTCCAAGTTTGGAATATGTTTATTTTTCATGGCAAGAAACAAATTCCAGAGGTAGGCAGCACAGCCAATTAGTTGAGTGAAACAGATACTTAGTGTAGTTAAACTAATTCATTTTTTGCCTTTTCTGCCCAAACTGTTGCAAAACTGCTGGGACAGTAGGATGCTCACCTGCATCCCTTAATTGACCCTGTCACTGTAACACAAAATGGAGGAGCAGGAAAAAATGGTTTATCATTTGGCCACAACATTGTCTATACAGATTTTCTTAAACAAAATTGATCAAATTGTGTCGGAAAAACTGTTCGTTCACACTCAGCACTGACACATGAAATAAATATCCACAACTAAATGTTTCCAATGTCTATCAACTTGCTCTCAAAATACTTCCCAGGCTAAATGACAATGCAATGAAAAACTTTATAATTCATTACTCATATGCTTTCAATATTCTGGCAGCCAAAGGCAGCAATAGTTTTGTAACACAGATATTGTTGAAGAAGGTGGAAAGACTCCAGGAGTTAAATTAGAGATTTCTCCACAAGGGTAATGAGGGATATTGTAAAATTAGAGTTTGAAGATACTAATAAATACAAGTAGAGAGAAAATTGCAGAGGGATCAATTGTTTCCTAAAAGGGATCTTTGGCATTCAGCACAGCCACTTCAGCAGCCTCTCCTGCTTTTGGTCACTGTTCAGTCCTTGAGGCAAAAAAAGCTTTTCCTTGCAAACTCACTTCCAGTCAACACATATACATACACGCTTACAGAATATTCTCTGCATCTCAATAGCTTTACACATGCACAATGGTTATGCCCTAAGGCTGGGTATAAATAAATTGACAGTCTGGTTTCTCACTAATTCCATCAGTGAGCTCTCCCTCAGAATACTAATCAAAACCATTTGGAGGCCCTAGAGGACAAACCAGGGAGCCGAATGAAACATTTGGTGCCTGGTGTCTGCAGCCTTAATTTTAGCTTGGGCCAGCCCTGAAGGTTACTGTCCGTTCAACCCCTGTGAATGAAAATATGCAGGCACCTGCTGGGGAACAGGCTATTTAGACAACTAGGACAGCAGGGAATAAACCAGGTTTTCTCATGCCCCAGAGATCCCTAAGCAGCAGGTATAGCATGCAAAACAGATGAAGTGGAGAGGATGGGGGTGGGAATTTGGGCCAAAACATTTCAAGAGGATTAAGTGAGCAGAAAAGGCTGAAGATGCAAGAAAAAAAATACGCTAGCAGGAATTTCTTGAAAGAAAGATGAGAAGGACTGGAGTTAGAGACAGAAGATAAAAGGACGGGAGAGATAAAAGGATGAGAAAGAAGGAAGGGTTGTTGAGGTCAATGGATGCTGATACAGAGGAATGATAACAAGAAGAAAACTAATGGAAACCTCGACCCCCTTCACACTCTTGGATAGGTGTGCCTTGCTCTGAATGTCTGTCCTCATTACATCTGGTACTCTGGTCACAGGGTGAGGAGACAAGGCCTAGCTCACACAGAATCCCCTCACAAAACTTTTGCTGAGCTCAGCTGGTGTTTTGGCTGAGCAAACTTCATCAGTATGGAAGCACAGAAGTGGTTATTGTTTTAATCATTCAAATCAGGTCTTTCCATCTTAAAGATATGTATGTCATAGGCAACACTGTTCAAGGAATGGAGTGAATGGGAAGATGAAATACCTTCTCCCTCTGATCTCCTGAAGGAAGAGTCCTGAACAAACTGCTCATAGGAGAACGAGGGATTTAACAAACAAAATTTATGGCCAAGTTCTCCAGAAAAATAGCTGTTTAGGTTATGAATTCTCCAGGTTTACTGTGGGGAAATGTTTCCTCCTTCTTTCCACTGACTAGCTATTTGTCTGACATTCCCATCTCCACACCTTTTCTTCACAATATTTCCACTGCTGTTTCTTTCCACCTTTTTCTCACTCCCCTATTTTTCCTTATTCTCTGTTCCTACCTCAGCATCCATTCTACCTTCTTTAATCAATTCCCATGAATGCATCAGTATATGACAAGTTCATCATGTGTTGGAAGAGTCAAATTGTATTAGTGTTGCACCTCAGCTTGCTACACACACACACAGAGATACTACTTGGATAGGGAATGCTTCCATGTCCACTGGATGCTGTTATACATGTTCTGAACTGGTGTATGAGACTGAAGGTGGTGCAGGGTACAAGAAAGACCAGCTTTGCCAGACTATTTCTTGAATAGCACAGTACCTTTTTTTAATGTGGGCCATAATTGTGAAGGGTGGTCATGTTGGAAGAAAAGAGGAACAAAACAAGAATGAGAAATAAGGGTATTTCCCCCCTAAGCTGACAAACTGTGCAGGAAGATTCTTTGCAGAGCTCTTGCTTTCCAATAAAATTGAGTAGTACATTGGTTTTCTGTCTTATTCATTACCATGTGACACGCTAGGGACCTATTTTTAGGCCCTGGATGAACCTGGAGTAGCATCAACAGCTTATCCCTCTCTTTGCAGACACTGAGCAATCTTTCACAATCTTTCACCTAGTCCCAAAGTGTCTCTTCAAATAGAACTGAAGAGGCTGAGTGAATGATATGCCAGGCCAGAACTGAGCGTTTTGAAGAAATTCGAACTATTTCACAGCAATGGGGTCAGGAAAGTCTCAAGTTCCAATCTAAGGATAGTGGACAGTTTGGGGGAGGAGAAGCCTTCCTGCACCATCTGATGAAGAAGAGTCCTTTGGAAGTGACAGTCCAGAGAACAAGCTCTTGACAGTAGAGCTAACAAAACCCACAGGCAATGCCACTGATTTAAATAATAATACTAAAACCCTGCAACATGCTAATTCCTAAAGGAAAACAAATGCTGCTCCAGGATATTTAAGCCATCTACCTGGCAGACAGGGAACAGAACTAGGGAACTGTTCAAGCCATGTAGGGATTTTGGGGCAGTGCAAGGAAAGAAAGTGATGACCTTATACTGGAGACAATCAGGCACTTTATTCAAGAGAGCACCTTTCTGCCCCATGTTCCCAGTATTTGCAGCAGGCTAACTGATATCACGCCATCTGATGGTGCCTTGAAAATTCATCAGTAGTCTATCCATCACTTTTCTCACATACATACTTTTTCCTGCTATCTGAACACTGTGGAACCCAGAACAAGTCACAGACAGGTTATAGCCTGAGGTATCTGGAAATTAAGTGTGAGGAGGGGCTCTAAGTATGTCTCAGAATCTGTGTCAAATGCATTAGCTCATAAAAGCAGTCTGGAAAAGCAAGAAGCTGAAATTTTGCAAGTCCTAAATTGGCAGCCTAATCCCTGGATCTCTTTTCTTCCCTCTCTTCTTCCACTTAAAAGTTTGCCTGTATAAATAACTTTGGCATAGAGAAAAGTGACCAGACTCTTGGCCCAGCCAAGTCTTATCTGCAGCTATGAATTTAGTCAGTTTGGCCATATTTCACCATGGGTGTAATGTAATTTTCTAATCCTGGCTGGTGATAATCACATGCCTTGGAAAAAATGATTTATGATACTTATTCTGGCAAATGTAGACGCAGATGCTCCTCAAAGTGTCTAACCCACTTTAAAAATTCTTACTAAGGTATTTGTCTTCCTAATGCCATCCACAATGGGGATCCCCGGGTTAATTATGTGTTACATAAAGAATCAATTGTTGCATCTTAATTTCATGGAATGGTGACACATCTTTGTATTATGTTACACAACACTTTGTTATTTTTCTGCATGGCTTTCAAGCATTTCAATTAACAATAACTGGGAACGTCCAAAATAGTCTATATCTTAGAATTCACTGTACTATTAACAGCAGTGGAAGAAACTTCACAGCCTTTCTCTGTCACCCCTACAGGCATACATAGTATTCTTCTAATCAGAAATGGTATGAAAATATATGTTGACTAAAAAGACATAGCAAGCCTTGTGTGCTTTAATTCCCCACCCAAAATGAGACCCCAGGTTCGTGGTCCCTCTCACTTTTGCACCTGCACAGGGACTGAGGCACTAGAGAAGGTTTAGTGAGAAACCAGCACAGCATAACTCAGACCTCACCTCTATTGCTCCAACCTGACACCACTCTGCCCCACAGTATCTCCATCCTTCTGCTCCCACACCAGTGCATTATGGAGACTAGTAAAGCAGTGAAACTGTGTCTTGGCCTGGCAGCAATGTCATGTAAAGGAGAACCCAGTTGGGTGGGTTCTGCCCCAAACATCCTCAGCACTACAAAGCCTCCTCCCAGCCCAGTGCTCAGTGTTCCTGCCAACACTGCTGTGCTCTCTGCACTTGCACTACTTTATTCCTTCCCTTTTTAACTCAATAGCTCTAGTATCCCTAATACTTTCCCCATACTGAAGTTGCCTTCCAGGCCACTAAACACTTTCATCTGCTCCCTCTAGCCCCTGTATATCACTGCTTTGTGTCTTACAAAGAAATGACCCATAACACACACACTACTCCACAGGAGGTATTACCATTCACGTCTACAGGGATATTAGAACATCTTCCTAGTCTACCTCTTTCTTCACACATGCAGGCATCTTACTCGCTTTTTACTTTATTGCTGCTGCTGCACATGGCACAGACATCTTTATCAAGCTGTCTTTATAATAGCTACTTATGTTTTCCTGAATGGTTAGAGCTAATTCAGAGCCCAGCCATGTGTCTGAATGCTTTAAACTATTCCTTCAAACATGCTGCACCCTGCCACTGCCGATGTTTCATCTTCCATTCCAGTACTCTCAATCTTTCAGTCTTCCTTTCCACTGTATAATTTGTATCAGCTGCTAGCAGCAAATCTTATTATCTTACTGTTCTCCTTGTCTTCCAGTCATTAAAGCTAAAAATACTGACCAGCACCAATTCACAGAGAGGTAGCTGGAGACACCTTACTAAAAATTTCTTTCCATCCCAAGGGTACCTTGTATATTCTACCCACGTTTTCTGACCTATTAAGTAGGTCTTGACTTTTGTGTCTCAGTCCCTAACTCCAAAAATGTATTGATGTTTAGGGTTTTTTTTGTAGGATGCTCTCTTCTCCCCAACTCTGACTCATCTGGGATGCCCAGCAATACAATTCTGCATGAAAATTAGCCCTGGATCACCCTTGACAGCCATGAGTGAAACTTCAGATACTAATTTCTCCTTTGTCTTCTAACCCCCACACATCTTTAAAAAAAAAAAACCAAACAACATCATACAATCAAGGCACTCTTAATACTCTCAGTCATTGGGTTTCCTTATCCATGTGTTACTCCAGTGCCTGTGGTTCTGTTACCATTTTTTTTCATGCCATGGAGTAAGTTTTTAAGCCTCGTTAAATATGTTTTAGACAGTCAGCTCTCAAGTCTGCTGGCCATTTTTAATTATTTCTTTTTAGTAGTTCAAACCCTTAATTTCCTTACAACTCCTACAGGAACAAAACCTGGGCTTCACCTGATTCTGTACCTTAGCCAAATATCAAATAACACAGCAGACAATACACAAACATTGTCTTCATGTATAAACCAGCCAACATAGTCCTACAGCATTCTGCTCTGTTCCCATCCTGGCTGCCTACCAGCTCTGCCAATGTACGTGTGGCTCCAGGGCAGCACAAATAGCTCCAGAACACATCCAAATCTCAGCCTACACAATCTCTTATTATTCTGCTCCTGAGGGTTCCATATTATTTTCCAGAGCCTTTTGATCATGCCTTGAAGCACACTTCTTTCTGCTGGGTCTAAGTCTGCTCTCCACAGAATCCTTCACATCCTTCTGCCAATGGCCTCAGAGCAGAGCTTCCACCTGGAGGTGCCTTTCCTGCCCAGACCACATCAGATGGCAGCTTCCATGGTGGAATAATTATGTGCACATGCTCAGAAGAGATTATCCCGAGGCCCTGTGTTGGTCTCCTTAAAAGCTTACTTTAAATAGGTCCTCACACAGAACCCTGCAGGTGAGAGCTAAGGACACAGAATCATCCACAGTCCTGCACCTTCCTCTCTCATTTCAGTTTCCATTACTACAGCCTTTCATGCACTGTATATCCATCCTTTTATTCTGATATAACTCAAGAGCTACCTGAGACTTTTTTTCCTAAATTATAAATGGCTCCTCCAGGCTAATTTCCTTTTTCCATATCACAAATTCTCTTTGGTCATCTTCAGCAAACACCATCAAAGCTGGCCTTCCCACCTATCCCTCCCTACAACCTCAGCATCAGTGACAGGAAGCAACTATGATTCTACAATTTATTGTATTAGCACTTCTAAAACAACAAAGGAGTCATTGATTTTCCAAGCCAAAGGCACATGGGAAAGCACAAAAAGCATCGCTGCCCAGCTCAGATCAGAGAGGCAAGAGACACTGCAGAGGAAAGGGTTTCCCCCAGCCTGGTACCTGCTCCCTTTGAAGAGGAAGGATGGAATTACAAGCAAGGAGCTTGTTGGCTGTTTTCTTACAGGTGTCAGTATAACCATTCTGACACAGGATCCTTCTTGCTGCTTGCCATATTTTACAGAAAAATGGACAATAACAGTGAAAATATGACCCCCTTTTTCCTCTCTCTTTCTTTTGAATACTGTATAGTAGTCACCTGGAGAATGGCTGATAACACTGAGGGTAATTCAGGCAAAAATACTTTTATGTCTGCTCTGATTTAATATAGGTTCACAAAATGAACGTGTAATACAATAATACCATACAAAGTTACAGAATACATGAGAAAGCTGGGTCAAAAGGAGATTTTACCAGACAGTTCAAGGGCAAGTCACTAATCATTTAATTCAGAGGCAGGGTTAGGAAGGACACCCTGTGATGAATCCCAGGAACGTGATCTCCACAGTCAGAAATCAAACATCAGGAAGGTCCTTTCAGGTGAAACAACTGCCATTAACTGCTAACAAGGGTTTGCAGGCCTGCAGAGTCCAAAGGCTCATTTTATTGCAGCTCACATGTCCAGTAGTACAAAGTAAACTGACAGCCATTAAGGTGATTGAAGGATATTTACACCTTAAATTTCATTGGAAAAGCTATTACTAAAAGGAAAGGAAAAATAGACACCAAAACTGAAGCTTTTACTTTATCACAGGAGCTAGGAACCCGTGGTAGGAACTGCCCAGGAGCATACAGATTATTTTAGACATTTGGACATATTTACCAGGTATCAGTTAGACCTGGCAGTTAGACACAGACTTTTGCAAACCACCTGTAAGCCTTTTCCCCTCTATAATCCTACCACCGCAAGCTCAGTTTAACACCTGCAAACACTGTGCTTTAGGAGAGAAAGAGACAAAGAAATCAGGTCATTAAAGACTGTGAGGAACAGACTGAAGAAAGGGAGACACGATCAGAGAGACAGGGCTATAGTAAGGGGGAGGCAGCTACCTCAAGCTAGTGGGATAACTGATGTTTACATTGCCCCTTGTTCTGCCATGGACATTTCCATGTTGGCTATTTCAGAGATGGAGGCCAGCAGGAAACAAATGTATGGCAGATACTTCACCTACTAGAGCATCAGGTGAAAAGTGCACAGGACTTGTAAAAATAAACTACAAGTCTCTGAGTCTTTGAAAACCTATTGACTATTCTCAGCAAAGCAGACAAATCTTTATGAGCAGAGGAGATGCTGACTCCAGATTACAGGCTTTCAGGATTTCTCATCTTGCAGCTGTATTACCTGAGAAAATTTGCATAAGAACAAGCTGCCTTTTTCTTAGGAGTCCTTTTATGATTTCTACTGAAAATGATAATCCTCTGTTTGTGACATTGCAATCATTTCTACTACAGTCAAGTGCTCTGTCCAAAAGGAGGACTACTGCTTCAGTTTGGGAAGTATACAGACTTTCAGAGGAACAAAAGAGTCAGTTTCCAAGCAAATGACCTTGGTAATAGAGAACAAAGACAACAAAGATCTAAAAACAGCACTACATATGATCAGATCTGTCACTTCCAAGAGGCATCCAATGCCCTTTAAGTTCATAAAAACGGATGTTTCCTATAGATGTTTGTACAATGCAGATGCAAAAAGTGAGACATTTCTCTTTGCTGTGCCATTCCACCATTCACTCAGATTTTTCTTTTGACAAGCCAGCAATGTTTTAAAACTAAACATCAGAGACACACATATAGAAAACCCACTGCAGAGCTCAACTCCATCCTTTCAGCAGTGTCCTGTGAGGAGGAGCATCACTGCACGTGGTGCTGAATTTCAAACAACTCACTTAAACCTGCGCCTCTGGCAGCTGCTCTGAAATCCCAAGAACAAACAGTTAAAAACCCCCCACAAAAGTCTTTGTTTTTCTGCCTTTTTTTTTCCCAAGAACATAATTTAGCACGACTTTCCAAAGAACAATTTGCATAGGATTACCCACAATGCACTCTGTTATGGTAATGTATTTCAACCTCTGATGCATATTAGACTGACAGTCTTAAAAATCTGTTAAAGGAAAGATAAATGATACACGAAAATGATGATGTAAGACAGGACGGTAAACATTCTGCACTTGTATAATCTGCCAAAATTCAGTCTAAAATTGGCCTAAGAAAGCGAACAAGAGTATTGTGCACTCAGAACGGCTTTAGGGAATGTTCCCAACTCAAGCAGAAAACAATACCTGACTAAGACATGGATGTAATCACGAAGGAATGGAAAGTACAACAAACCAGAACTAAGAGCTGAACAGGAGACAAGAAGAGATTTTCTTCATTTCTATGATTTCCCACTGGGTAGCAACCTGGAGGGAACATTCCCTCTTACTCATCCAAGGACGGTTCAGTTCACTGCGCTTCACCACACACATTCACTCACTCTGCCTTCTGCTCCTCTCCAAGCCCTGCTGCATCTTCTGATGCTGTTAGTGGTCCCTAATAGATCCTGGACAGACTCTGTGTTCAAAAACAGCCATCCCAAAATATTGAACCTCAGGGCTATATGATCACAGAGTCCAAACTATCGACACCTCCTTCTTGCAGTCATGGATGGCTACTCAGCCCTTCAGCAGACTTCACCAAGGGAACAAAGCCTTCCCTACATTTTCTAGCATTGGTCTTGCACTTTTCCTTAGAAAATAGTCACAGAAGAATAGCATCAAATGTTAACTCCCCCCTTCAGTCAATTCCTCACACTGTTTTCCTAGTAATTTAAGTATTCAGCTATCATTCCCCAGATTCCTAACTGAGGGATAAGACTCTTTTGGTATCCAGTGAAGAGTCATTTAACCTGACAGGGGACTTTTCTGTAAAGGCAAAAGATGCCAAGGGAGAGAGCAAGTCATAGGGCTGGTTGACAAGAAGGGCTATGGTGAGAAGCAGGAATTTCTACCAAGGTCTTCTCATTAATTCTCTCAAAGTTAAGTCACAGAAAAATGAAAAAAATAAGGGATGAGGCCAAACTGTATTTGCTGAACAGGAGTTATAGAGATTAGTGTACTAATTAATCAAGACAACTATGTCAGCAAGGGCCTGACCTTTATTCCTGCCCTAGTAACAGCTTTGTCCCTGGTGACTTTTAGCTTGCATGCTAAAGCCATTTAGATACATCCCTCAATTAATCGCAGGATACCCTCTGGGAGATAGGAGAGCAACACTGCAAAATGCAAGGAGGGATGCTGAATCAGAGGAGGACTAACCTAGTGAAAGGCACCTTGTCAAGGGCATTGGCAGAGCTAGTGAGAGAGTCCATAGTTCTCTTTACCTCTCACACTTCACCTCTCACTGCTAGGAACAAAACTGTTTGAAGCTATGAACCTGGAATTATACTTTATTTTTTTAGAAAAAAAAATCAGAACTCAAGTTTCAAAAAATCATACCCTAAAACCATAGAGTCTTTTTTAAAAAGAACTTGTACCTTTTTCTTTTTTTTTCTTGTAATAAAACAACACCAATACATGAAACACTAATAAAATGACAGATAGCTGCCAAGAGCAGGATATCAGACAGGTTTTCAGTCACCCCCTTCTTCTCTCCTTTTTCCTGAGACTAAATCCTTCCCTCAAGCAGATTAGCTGTCCATCCCAATACTCTGTGGATCCTGGATTCCTTCACTTAATGTCTGTCATACAGAAGGTTGAGCACCAGCCTGAGGACAAATGTCCAGCAAGCCTCTGAGCACCAGTCACTCTAACAAAGGATCTCCAATCTCTACAGATGTAGTTGGATAGCAGGATACAAGGTTGATAGGGAGGAGCTACTGCTGTCCCACACAGAAGAGATAGATAGGGCTGGAATCTGGACAAGCTCAGGAAGTCAACAGTGTCATAGGCTTTCAGGCAACCAGAGGATCAAAAAGCCGCAAGAGAGTTCAGGATAAATTGCTGAAGCTCAAGGATGGATGCAACATTTGAAGATGTCTCCTTCTATCAGAATAGCTGTCATTACAGCAGCTGAGAATCTGAATCTGGTTTTGCTTCCCAAGCAAAAGCAGCAGACAGATCAGCCCATTGATCTTGCCCACAGGCCCCACCAGTCTGGACTCCCATCCATGGACTGACTTCCTGGCTTCACCTTGGACCTACCTTGTCACTACAGATCTCCCAGGTGATCCCTAGGATCCCAAATCACTGCCACTGGACCTGCTGATGATTCACTGTTGTGTGTTCCTGGCTGGACCTTGTCCTTCTTCATCACGATGGACTCGTTGTGTGACCTGGGCTCTTGGTTGAACCTGACCATCCTTCACAGGCCTGGCCTGCTCACCTTACCCAGCAGCTGTGGGACAGAGTCTTGGCTGACAAGGAGAGACATCTGGAATTAACTTGATTTATCCCATTGTTATCACTGCCCTTACCTCCTTTCTCAGTCCAGGCTGCCTGTCTCAACCCCAGATAAGCAATAGTGCAGAAGCTATAGCATTGACAAGAAAAATTTGTTCTTCAACATGTTTGTCTATTACTAACTGAACTGAACCTCCTGCCTGTCCCTTCCACATCAGCTCTACAGTCTCTCACATTCAGTCCTGATGCTGGAGAAATCTCAGACAAGAAGGGCTCTGATGTTGATTGAGTTTGGGGTGGCACATGCTCATCCTCATTCCACACTCCTCCATTTAGAAGTTACAACATCCCAAACCACGGCTAGATTACGACCAACTTCACTGTGTTACATTACACTCACTTGTCTGGCACCTTTCTGTCTGTAAGTAGCCAACACATATCACCTCTCAACCATCATATTTGAATTTGGTCAAAAAGCTTTCCAGTACAAATAAGCTTTTTAACTCAAGGTGCCAAATTAATTGCATTAAAGCCAACAGGGTTACCTTATGTTAGAATGCAGCTACAAAAATAGATTTCCTTTCCTCTTCCCTAGCTATTGTTGGCAAACATTAGTAATAGTGAGATAAGCTATTTTGGGATTTTTATTGACAAGTCTTATGTTCAGACACTAAAGGAAGGAACTGGCTGACAGTGGAGAGAAAGCAAGACATGACTTTCAAGAACTACCACTTTCTGGCAAGCCCTGGGGGAAAAAAAAACCCCAAACCAACACTAAAACCCCAAGCCACAGAAAGCCAAAAGGCTTTATTAACTGCTATTAGGAGAGGCCACATCTGTGAGGATGAGTGTGAGAAAATGACACACTTTCTCAGACGAACAATCACAGAGGCATAAGGACACATTTCAGAGACTCAGATACCATAACAAACTGCACTCATCCTTAACTAGACAATTCAAATAACATGTTCATCACATACAGACACACCAGAGCACATCTGCACACTTGACAGCTCCAACTTTGCACTCAAAAATACTCACTGCACACAAACACCACACCAGTACAAACACTCACCTCATATGAGCTTCAGAAAAGTACAGGCAGGAAGGTGAATAGAAGCACACAGAGATTCATATCTGTTTCTTTTGCAGGTTGTGCAAATGGTCTTCACTCATTTATTAACACCATGCTAATAATTTCTAGTAATTAGTGTTATAAAAGGAAAACACAATAATGTAGATATCAATCCCTTACAAGTGAATTAATTACACCCAGTAATACCTGTCACGCCCAAAACATACAAAGGGATAGCACAGACTTTTTTTTCCTGTTTCCCAGGAACTTGCTTCAGTGTAACTGGGATTTGCTCATCAACAAGCTATGAAACAATACCAGAAAAATTGACTAAATGGAAACATAAAAATTAAGCCCTTTCCACAAAGCCAAGCTGAGTAGTACTATTACCCAGACTCTTCCAGACTCGTAATGAAAATCAAAAAATTATTGACAAACGATTTGGGAAAAATATGCCCTATTCTTTTTCACTTTTTTGTCTGGATGTGAAGACACTACATTTGTCAGCAAGCAATGGATTATGCAGGCTATAGTCATGCATAATCATAAACCTGTGCTGTGCTGTCTGTGCCCCAGTGTCACTAACCCTGTTCAGCCCATGCTCCTCCACCCTGCAGTCTCTGCCATTGCAGTTTCAGACTGGAAAATTCAAGATATCCCACCTTCAACAGGCCCAATTCCACCACTTAGCACCCTCCCCCTGCAGTTCCCCTAAAGCCACCCTAGAGCCTCCCAGGGTGGTGTCAATCTTAAGTCAAGGAATGTAAATACAAATATTGAGCTCCTGAAAACATTCACATTCACCTATGATTGAATATCTCCTCTCCTTTTGCTCTGCCCAGTTCTGCAGCCTCTCTTCTGCATCCAAAACCCACTAAAGATCGTGTGAAATCAGTGAAGTCTTTATTCAGTCTCTACATGTTTTTGTACCAGGTTTGCAAGAGTTGTGGGCACAGTCATGCATAGGGACAAATCCTTTACTCACAGGCAAACAGTAAGCTCACAGAGGCAGGTTTACATGGGCTATACATGGAATTATCCTCTCCATGTACACCACTGCTTATTTTCCTTCCAAATGGAAAGTGAATTCTGCACAATCTCTCTATATAGAGACTGAGTTCTCTATATATAACAAACCATTATGGGCTATTGCTCAAAAAAAGTTCCATGTGCCATGGTAGAAAAAGATTTTAAGGCTTTACTTCTTCTTTTTTTGTTTTTCTCTTTACCTTTTAAATTCAAGCACATATACATAAATTAGATGTATTTTGGGATTATGCCAAGCCTCAGTAGTATTGACACAGAAATATTATGGGTAAAACACTTCTGGTTGTCTTGGGAGCGTTCGGCTGTCTCAAGGAGAAGGCCTTCAATTACTGATTCTGCCTTTTTTGGAAGCCCTTTAAGGTTTAGATTCTGGATGAGAAGTTATGAAAGCTTACATTTAATTCAGTTTATCATAGCTGTACACTCTCAAATGAAATCAGTGGAAATGACTGGAAAGAGAAAGATATTTAATGAAGCACCTTGGGGGTTGAAATATCTGTTATTCAATGTTCATGAAATAAGCCTCTCTTCAGAATTTTACACTCCCTTATTTCAACCATTCAGGATCTCTAGTAATGCCAGCCTGACCTTAAATGCTATTTGGACTGTACTTATGTATTCTGAGCAGGCCTAGAAGAGCCACATGCTTCTCATTCATGGGCTGTATGAGCAGATAATAAGCTAAATCTGTACCACAACAATTTGAACTCTCTTCAGGCTGTCCCTCTTTTAAGAGCCTTTCCAGGGTAATTCATAAATTTACCTGAACTTTTCTCTCTCAGAGACTGTCACAAAGAATTATTCCAAAAAGACATAAAAAAAAATACAGTTAAGATGTCACCTTTCTAGAACTCACAGAAGATCCCATTCTTGCTGCAACAGTCAACAACACTGAGTCAACAGCACATTCACTAAAATGTTATCTCAGTACCCTGCTGGCAAGTGTCTGGCCTTGTAAATAGTATCAAAGGCATGAACAAGTCACATCTATGGGATACTGAGCACCTCTGTATCAACAGACTGAAGGCACTTCAGTAGGATCTGACTCCACATCTCCAGTTGAAATGGTCTTGATTTGTCCAGTCCTACTCTGCCACTAAGTCCATCCATGCAATTTTAATTCACAAAATGTTATGCTAAGAAAGAGATTCCGAAAGAGCCATAGAAGACCCTAAAGAAAGGCAAGAAGAGTTAAGGAAGATATGGGGGCTTCCTGACAACCTTTTGATAAACACTGGATGAGCAGTAAGGAGAAAATATTACAAGGATAAGCTGTTTCTCCTTGCTCCACAGTGCAGCAGGTAACATCAGCTTAAAGAAGTAGTCCTGACAGGCACTGCCTGTGCTGGTTTGCTTTCCACAACCTTGGCACACCTCACATCAAAAAGGTGTCATTGAACAGGACTGCACAGCATGAGGAGGCTGCCCTACCATTCTGGTCCAATCCAGGAGGGAAGAAAACATGGGACAGGACCTCAGAAAGCATTCATCTCCTCTGCTGTCCTATGGGCTACCACATGCAATCAACAGATGCACAAATGTCAGTTCTGTGACCATCCTGTCCTTCAGCAGGTTCTGCTGCAATCCTGTGCATTAAGCTCCACACTTCCACTCTAATTAGTTATAAATGCAAAATAACTGAAAGACAGATTTCCCCCAGCTTTGCATTTTCTAAAAGGTCACAAGGGAAATGTGACTTTTTTCCTGTAAACAGAGACATCAGAAGCTAATGAAATCTGAACTCCATCACTGCTATGTGCATATCCTTTTCAGTCTTCATTTAGAAGTGAACTCCTTTCCCATTCACAGGATACTGGACACCCACATGTGCTATGGCAAGAAAGATTTAGCAGGAAGACTAAGGGTTAAGCACCTCTGCCTTCTCCACACTCTTACCTGCACTAGCAACTGGGACAATGTCACACTACAGCAGAATGCCACAGAATTCATCCTAATTTTACCTGCATCTTGCCCAGTATAGACCCACAGTGCTATTACACATATATACACAAGATACACACACTCATATATTTAGAATCACAGAATCATTTAGGTTGGAAGAGACATCCAAGATCGAGTCCAACCTCAAGCAATACTGATACCAAAAATTACATACATTTCATGTTCTGCCTATAAGCAGTGATAGATGTAGACTCACACACATACACACGACATTGTGCACAATGTCTTCCAAGCACAGTGGGCAAACACATCCCTAGTGTGCACACAGCCAGCTGCAGCATATATGAATCCATGTGAAAATCAGAATCATGAACATCCTGTTACTCATCCATGCATCCCTACCAACCTGCATACTCATATCTGCACCCGAACACACCCCCTTCCTAACCTCCAGCTCTAGGAATGCAAGAGGTCTGAAAATCAATAACCACTTACAGCCCTTCAATCCAACACTGTCAACTTAGTTCTCCTGTTTGCAGTGACAGACAAGCAGACTAAAGATATGGGACATCAGTATGCACAGGAGGAGAGGTGGGCACTGTGTCGGCATAAGAAGCAGACAGGCACTACTGAATCCAGTAGAGGTTGTTCTTGCCTCTTGCAACCAACTGAGCAGAGCTGCCACTGCCCCCAAAACCTCCTGCTTTTTGCCCAGGACAGCAGTGCAAAAAGACAGAACAGAACAGGGAAATAACCACAGGCCATTTTCCTCATATAACTATACATAGGAAGAATCAAGAAGAATCCTATTCTTAATTGCTTCCAAAGCCTAATACATAAAGGTGTGCCACATGATCAACATCATACTAAAATTACTAGAAACCATCTCCTGCAGAGTAGACAGTGTGAAACTAAACACACTGCAAGCACAGCAAGCTACCTTTAAAACTGTCAGGATGCTTTGCTGACCTTTTAAAGTGAATGAGCATGCAAATGCAGTGCACCTGAGAGCAGTCAATACCTGTGCCAATGGATTTCAACCAACTTTGCAGCATCCAGAATAACCAAAAAGCTGTCAGTCTTCCCAGAGTCTGACATGAGCCCTAATCATGTATCTCTGTCTCAGCCCACAGCTTCACCTGCACAACCAGTGTCTGAACATCCCAGAGCTACTCAATCTCAGCCCACAACACAGCCTCGTTCTCACAACACTGAGTTTCTCATTGTATCTATGTTCAGAGATCTCACTTTTGCATTAAGAACAAATCCTATTATGCCAGGCCTGGGTCTCTCCTGGGCAGAGACCAGCATTAATATAAATATAATTACAGTTGTTTAATAAATGTACAATGTCTGCTGATCTATCTCGTTAAATTAACCACAAGAGTGAATTTTGCATTAGTCCTGACAGGGCCTATTTTCAAAGCTGACATTTACTACCAGGTCCAGTACAAATCACACTTCAGGGTACACAAATCACAGGATTTGGTGAGTATCTGTGAGGACTAAATGTGTGAAACCACTGAAGCAGTTTTGGTGGCTTGCTGCAGGTATCCAGTCTGTGCAACGCATTTACCTAGAGCTGATCAATCAGATAGGCAATTCAAGTCATTTCTATGTATGTGGAGGTTAGCAAGGTGGTTCCTGACCCAGAAAAATCTGCAATACATTGACCCCTGGAAGCCCTTTCAATCACTAAACATACTGGCTTGATCAGAAAAGTGACCTTTCTGTCGCTCTTGCAGAGCCAGCCTGAGCTCTGCCTTCAGATCCCATTTGTTTCATTCTCCCTCACTGGAAGAGACAAAGGGCTGCTCTTAAAAGGTCATTGCAAAATTGGTGTCCAGCTGCCTCCTGCAAAATCCATATGGGCCATCAGACTGCAGGGAACATAGAGCCCATCACACAGCACATTCACAGCTTTCATCTTTGGTGGAAAGGTGCCTTCTAGTAGCACAGACTATAGTGCTGACCTCAGGTGCAGGTTCACCTGAGTGTAGGACAGCTGAAGGTTGTGAGCAAGCTACCAAATAACTTAGGGTGGCTTTGTTTATGTTGTATTATAGGGTTGTCTCCCTTCTTCCCCATCATTGCCAGCCAGTGAGGCATACATGCTCTGGGCCATCATGACATGGTTGTGCAGCCCTTCTACCTAACTCAGACAACAGCCAGATCCAGATTCAAGCCTATTACTTATCAAGGCTAGAAATAAAAATATAAGAAAGGTAGCAAAAATAGAATTAAAGTATAATATAATGGAAAAAGAGAGGGGCAAAATAAATGCCTTCAGAAGCGTTAGATTCCTACTCCACTGTTTTCACATAGAGATAGAATTTCAAACCAAATAATCTTCTCACTCGACTTTCAATTATCTTACAAGATAAAATCATTTTATCAACTACCAGCTTCCCCTCCAAATCAGAACAAGTCTCTGCACTTGCAATTTGCTGACCAATACCTTTTAAAGAAATTCTTATCAAGAAAAAAACCACAAAAACCCCCAAAAGTATCGACCACCAAATGCAACTGCCCTTCTGGATCCTGTGGCAAAAGCAAATCCATGTATCTATTCTAAACTATATTTTATAAAATAAGTGATTTCCAGCAGGACTAAGCTCCCTGTAAAATGGACAAAATTTCTAGGCTTTTTTAGCCCTGGTTGCACATAGCCATATTTCTTCCTCAAACTCATTTACAGTATCTCCCTCAAACTCATTACAAATCATCTTTCTCATTGTTCAATCTCTGATTCAATTTCATTGTGAAATTCAGTCATTATTTCCAGCATTCCCAAAGGAAACTTTCTGCTTTATTCATAAAGCTAAGAGTAGGTGGGAAACAGGAAGAGATTTGGTGAGAAATGTTTTGAGAAAGCTGCTTTATCTAAGACAAAATTTCTTTCTGAGAGTGTAATAGGTTACAGGTGATCTCTCTCAGGAAGAGCTGCTCAGCTTTTGGGTGATGTTTTTGATCAGACTCCACAAGAAAGATATCCTTGCCAGCTAACCTTCCTTCTTCCCTGTGAGGGTGCTGGGACTGTTCCATTTTAGGTGAGTAACATTGCTCCTGAGTTGTACAATTAAGTCTCTTTCTGGCTCAAGGAACATCTCATTACTCACATGAAACATAACAACTCTTACATGAGACGTAGGGATAAGTTCAACAAAGAACCATCTAGTGATCTAAATCCTTGCTTTGAAGCAGACAGACTGGAATCTGAGTTTTCTTCAGCCAAAAGATGGTAATGATCTATTCTGTTATCAGCTGTTTTCAATTTTTACAAGTTATTTTAAGAGCCTATGTTTACACCCTAGTGCAAAACAGGAACACTGGTTTGAAATATCAGAAGGTTTCAAAGACAACACCTGCTTTCCACAACCATATACTGACATTTTTCTCTCCTGAGGTGAAAGGTGCTGAGGAAGTGTTGACTATGATGATGATGATGACAATAGCAAATGAGGTAAAGCATATTTGGAGATGTGTGTAAGTCCTAGTATCAGCCTAACAAGATTTTGGTCTCTTTAAATGCAATCCCTAAAGCAAAAAAGTTGGACTAGGACTAAGAGACCAGTCAACAAAGTAGAAGATTTCCCATTTCTGGGGGAGAAGGAGCAAACTGAATAGCTATGTCTTATATATCTGGCAGATATATAAGACATGGCAGATATAAAAGGTCCTGGAAAGGAACAACATGTTCCCTTTGCACTTCATCCAGTGACCTAAAAAGTCCCAGAGGAGAAAGTGATTAAAGCAATAATAATCAGTGTTTAGCGTCATCATTGTTGAGAACACTCAGAACATACTATAATCTTTGAGAATACTACCATGATTATGGATGGAAAAAGAAACACCTCTAATATTAAAGGTAGTACTTTAATAAATCTGTCTGTTTAACAAGCTATAATTTCTATAATAGTGTTCTAGAGCTTATTTTCTGGTGATAGTCCCAAATACTTTCTTACTGTTCTATGTACTGACTGCCATGAATTTTTACTTTTTTGCTTCTTATATCCATGTCCTATGTTATGTTGGCTAGCATCTATTTTCTCTGTTTCCTTTGTTCAATGGCAATAAATCTATGCTATTATCCCACACAAGATTATTTTCATCAGCCACATTTAGGAAAATGACCTCTACTGTTGTTTACTCATTATGTTCAGAAATACTAGTAAACAATTAGTGCTAACAAACAAGAAACTGAAATAACAGGAATCTGGGTTACTATAATCAATCGTGTAGGTTTTCATCAGTATTATGATCTACTGTCCTCTACACACTAATTATTTCTTTCTCTTTGCTACTAAACCAGCTTTGGTTTTAAGTGATTATGTCCTCAATTCTTGATTACAGAATTGTGCCATTTTGGATATATAACAAAATTCTTAAAAAAAAAAAAAAGACTCAATTTTTAATCATAATACTTCATTTTTTCTTTTATCTTGTGGTCTGCTTTGCCTATAATATTTCCTTAGCTCTGAAAAATCACTCTTCTTAAGGAAAAAATATACAAGAAAACATGTTAATAGGAACACTGTCATCTACCCATATTTAAATGTAATTGGGTCATGATCACTGGTGTCTAGGTAACCACAACTCCCACACCAAAGATTAATTCATCCTTTCCTGGTACAATGTTGTCCAAAATAGGGCTGGAGTACATACTACATCTTTTGTGTTAGAATCTAGTCATCTGTAATGTTTGGAATCTTTAATAGTACTTACTGCTGCCACATGAAATCTCAGGTATATCTCACCTAAATTGAAATCCATGGCTACACATTTACTTTTTGTCTATGAAATACTAGTACTTATGAGGTAGCTTATCCCATTTTCCAGTCTGATTCAGTGTGCCAAGCAGGTTCATTTTCTAGACTTTGCCATCATACCTGCAATATGTAGACCTGAATTATCAGTAAATGCAGATGTAACACACTGTCATTCTCCCCATCCCAGCCAGACATGCCTACTACCCTTTCTGTCCTCCCCCAGCAGGGAATAGACCAGTAGCTGGAGATTTTTGAATGCAAAAAGTAAAATTCCAAAATTTTCCCAGCAGTTTCCAGTACAGTCAGTTAAATTACACCTTATCAGCAAGATATTCTTTCAATTAGTCTTGCTCACTACTCAGGTCTTCAGCAATAGTACGTAGACATTTGAGAAATTATTGCTTATGCAATTATTCCCATACTGGTTCAATTTTCTTATGACAAGGTCCTTGGGTTTGAACTGCGTTTGTTTTCTTAGAGTTTGCCCTCCTACCACTTCCCACTTCATGAAAGCTTAGTTCCCTTCCTCTGAAGCACAAGAAACCCTCATCTGTGTGATCTCCATGACCATTAGAACATGGCTCACTTCTCCAAAAAAGCTCTTCTGCTTCATGTTGGTTATGTAACTAATAATCTTTCCTTCCTTCTTTGTTTTACAGCTTAAAAACACTCTCTGATAAAATCACCAAATTTTTTGTGTTTCCTTTCCATCAAAAGCTTTGAAGAACCATCAGATACACCACTCTACCATCTGTTCTCAAAGTGCATCATCCAAACATGCGTTTTCATCTTATCTTTTGGCTCAAGGCAGACAATGCACTGTGACATTACACTCGTGTTTGCTCCTCCCTCCACATTTCCTAAGTGAGGCTCACTTATGACAACAACTTGGTTGAAAACATCTCAGTGGTTGTGTGTTTTACACCAAGAGACATTAAGAGATATCTTTCTCATTCTCTATATGGCAGTAGCTGTCTTAATGACTGTCTGAGAGAACAGCATCACACAACACCAGCACTGAATGTCTCTAAATTCTCATTCTTCTCTTGGCTATGAGTAACCAACATTTTCTTTTTTTTTTTCATTTCTACTATCTTCAGCTTCCTCATGTCTGAGCCTTCTCTGCTTATGGCATGTATGCAAATAATTTCTGAATTGTCCCCAATATCTGTATCTCTGCATGCTATATGCTGTGACAAAATATCTCTTTCTAGACCACGTATCTTTACTGGTAGATGTCCCACCATCTGGCAGCACATGTATTCCTTAGATAAAAATTAGAGTATAGCACATCCAAGGCAGATCACAGCAGCTTTTTTTTTCTTCCACATCCATATGCAGTAGGCAACATAGGGTCTTACCTCAAGATAAACCATAAAACTCTAAATTCCATCCAAAACTCTCCTGCTAGGCTTTTCAACTGCTGTCTCAGAGTTCTTCCAGCATAAGCATACCCTCAACTTTACAAGTTTATCACATACAGAAGCACATATTTGTGCTCAGTTATTCAAAATTAAAGTGTTTGCAATTTAGTTTGGCTTAATTTACTTTAGAAATGAGTTAAGCCAAATTTAATTAAGGCCTTCTTAATTCTGCTTCAGAGTGTTGACATGTAGCTTAATGTGGTTTAGCACAAGACTTTCCACTTGCACCTTTAGCTAATTCAGAGGCACTTTCCTGCATGTTCTGATACAGACAAACCATTAAAAAATTCAGCATGTTTAATTAATTATCGAAAAAGATTGAAAGGTCACTTGGTTGCATTGTGTAAGTACCTTTAAGAGAACAAACTGTAAGTTACTAAAGGTCTCTCTAAACTAGCAGAGAAAAATAACAAGACTGCAGCTGAAAACAACAGGCATATGAATTCAAATTAGAATAAGGAAATAATGTTCACAGTTACTGACTCCTGGAACAGAATACCAAGGGACCAGATAGAATTCCAGTCATGTGATAGTCTCAAATCCAGTCTGCATGTTTTTCTGCAAAACCTATTTACACAAGCACAAGTTAATGGGCTTCATACAAAGCTGCTAGGGTGGAAGCCCAAAGGCTTATCATGTATGAGGGGTCAAACTAGAAGAACTAACAGTCTCATCTGAGCATTAAAAACTTCAGGAATTTATTAAGATTCTGTTTTCACTGTTTCTGCAGTGTAGCCTTTCCTGCTATAGGACAGGTTGTACCTGGATGTAGCAGAGAAGAACAGAACTGAGGTCCCTTTGCTGTTGTTATAACACTGGAATATTTTACAAGTCTTCAGTCCAGAATTGAGGAAGAATCACAGGAAGGGAGAGAGGCTGTAGAACTATGCAGCACAGAAAGGCACTATTATCATACTCAAGTTGTTGCATTAGGAGCAGAATTTCCAGATGTGGGCTCATGCAATACCCACCTTCTCCAGCTGGAAGAGCTGACTAGTTGAGTAAAAACGCACCCCATGGTGCAGTTTGCAGATACACATATATTATTTATTATGTTTAGAGTGCCAGGCAAAGGTGCATATTGTGATTTAAGCAAAAAGAAATGTCAGCACCCTGAAGGAAGGAAGGAATTTAGTACTTTCAATGCAGAGAAATAACAATCAGTCCTGCTATACTGGGCAATTGAAAACTAATTTTGTGGTAGAAAGAAAAACAGAGAAAAGGTAGTATATTTAGTACAAGAGTTCAGAACACCTGAAAAAATAGATGTGGATTGGAAACAAAACAAGGAATCGACCAAACAGACAAGAGCTGGGTGGAATCAGGATATAGCTACAGATTTTGAGACTGAAAAGAATAAACATCTAGTGTGGTTTTAGAGAAGACCAGAACAGGGGACCTTAATGCAGATAATGGAGGTATAAGGATGGCAGTGAGCATGGATAGAGGGCTGACAGACAACTAGGCTGAGAACTACTGTAGCTGTGGGAAGCACATCATACAAGGATATAGAAACTAGCAAAAGGAAGATCAGGTTTAAAAATATAGTTTACATTTAATAATGGACAACATACACATATTATAGACATCAACCAGTAGAATGCCTTGCTGCAGGAAGTCCTGTCTGATAAAAGATTACAAAAGAGAATGAAAAATGCCATAATTATCCACAGAGAACGTAGCTCATTATTTCAAGGTTTTGATAATGATAATCAGAGCCCATGTTGCAGTGTATGAAGTGGAGGAGAGGCAGGTCAGGCTGGTAGGATTATTTTCTTCCCATGTCTTAGTGTAATTGAATCTGTTGCATTACAGGCAGGTTTTGTTTTCTTCTGAGCTGTGAGGAATCAGTCTCTGTATGAGGCAGGATACCTGATTATATGGACCAATGGTCTGATCCAGCATGGCAAATGTTATGATCTTAAGAGGAATGAAATCAATCTTTACAGAAAATCCTGTAATCAAAGACTTTGAAATTTAGATGCTTCTAAAATCATAGCGAAAGGCAAACATGGCTCTAAAAGAGCCTGTGCTTTTTCCACCTCCCCATTCTTATTTTCCATGCCTCAGGAGTTCATGATTAGACTAGGAGCTTCATCAAAGGGCAATTTTCAGCTGCCAAATAGGTTTGTACAATAAATCCACACGGGGCCAGATTAACAAGCAAGAGAGACATCAGAAATCAAAAAGCTAGCTGCTGTAATTCCTCAGAAAACTTGAAAGGATGATGTGCAATGATATTTGGGCTTTAAAGGGACACCATTGAAATAAAGCAGTTAGTTTTTATTAGGAATGTTGCTTTTCTATTCCTTATCCTTCCCAAGAGTTTCTTCTTTAGTAGACTAAGATCCCATGGGCACTCAAGGTCATGCCATTCAGAATTTCTTAGTGGGCTTCAAATAAAGCAGCACCATTTCATCCAGAAAACTCACGTGTATGTGTGCGACTGCAATTGTCTGATTTGTCAGTACAATATTTAAAATAGAAAATGAAAAATAATCTTTAAACATCTAGTTTGCTTCACTTCTATAATTTTGTGTTTGTTCTAATAATTTGTACTGTGAATGCAGTTAAGTCTCTAACATCTGAAGTCAAACCAGGTCCTCAGATATACCCATAAACTGAATAAATACAATTCAAAAATTAGCCTGACCACAAATTGCTAGGCATTTTCAGCTTTCTGGCACTGTAAAAGACTCTTTGACTTCCAAGCATAGCAGCACTGATTTTAATACTAGTAGGAGAGTTTGTTCCCCCTCACACCACATGGACAGACCTAATCCTTCAGTCTCAAGGTGACAGCATTTATTGTTTTCATGTCTTCACATGAGTACATTAGTTTTGTTCATTTTCAAAAGGGGCTACAATAACAGTCACTGGTCAACACAGTGAAAGTATAG